>NW_025728274.1:2404474-2484474 GCF_021461385.2 Schistocerca piceifrons
TGTAGACATAGTTAGCGTACAGCTGTACACGTCTACCTTACTCACTACCCTAGGTGAAGGAAAACAGTAAGGAGCTCAGAAGGCACCATTTCCTACATTCACCATCTGTAGACACAGTTAGCGCACATCTGACCATGTCTCCCTTACTTTCTACACTTGATGAACAAGAACTGTAAGGAGCCTCAGAAAGCACCATTTCCAACATTCACCATCTGTAGACACAGTTAGCGCACATCTGACCATGTCTCCCTTACTTTCTACCCTTGATGAACAAGATCTGTAAGGAGCCTCAGAAAGCACCATTTCCAACATTCACCATCTGTAGACACAGTTAGCACACATCCGACCATGTCTGTCTTACTTTCTACCCTTGATGAACAAGAACTGTAAGGAGCCTCAGAAAGCACCATTTCCAACATTCACCATCTGTAGACATAGTTAGTGTAGAGCTGTACACGTCTACCTTCCTCACTACTCTAGGTGAAGGAGAACAGTAAGGAGCTCAGAAGGCACCATTTCCAACATTCACCATCTGTAGACACAGTTAGCGCACATCTGACCATGTCTCCCTTACTTTCTACCCTTGATGAACAAGGACTGTAAGGAGCCTCAGAAAGCACCATTTCCAACATTCACCATCTGTAGACACAGTTAGCGCACATCTGACCATGTCTCCCTTACTTTCTACCCTTGATGAACAAGAACTGTAAGGAGCCTCAGAAAGCATCTTTTCCAACATTCACCATCTGTAGACACGGTTAGCGCACATCTGACCATGTCTCCCTTACTTTCTACCCTTGATGAACAAGAACTGTAAGGAGCCTCAGAAAGCACCATTTCCAACATTCACCATCTGTAGACACAGTTAGCGCACATCTGACCATGTCTCCCTTACTTTCCACCCTTGATGAACAAGAACTGTAAGGAGCCTCAGAAAGCACCATTTCCAACATTCACCATCTGTACACAGAGTTAGCGCATATCTGACCATGTCTCCCTTACTTTCTACCCTTGATGAACAAGAACTGTAAGGAGCCTCAGAAAGCACCATTTCCAACATTCACCATCTGTAGACATAGATAGCGTACAGCTGTACACGTCTACCTTACTCACTACCCTAGGTGAAGAAGAACAGTAAGGAGCTCAGAAGGCACCATTTCCAACATTCACCATCTGTAGATACAGTTAGCGCACATCTGACCATGTATCCCTTACTTTCTACCCTTGATGAACAACAACTGTAAGGAGCCTCAGAGAGCACCATTTCCAACATTCACTATCTGTAGACACAGTTAGCGCACATCTGACCATGTCTCCCTTACTTTCTACCCTTGATGAACAAGATCTGTAAGGAGCCTCAGAAAGCACCATTTCCAACATTCACTATCTGTAGACACAGTTAGCGCACATCTGACCATGTCTCCCTTACTTTCTACCCTTGATGAACAAGAACTGTAAGGAGCCTCAGAAAGCACCATTTCCAACATTCACCATCTGTAGACATAGTTAGCGTACAGCTGTACACGTCTACCTTACTCACTGCCCTAGGTGAAGAAGAACAGTAAGGAACTCAGAAGGCACCATTTCCAACATTCACCATCTGTAGAGACAGTTAGCGCACATCTGACCATGTATCCCTTAATTTCTACCCTTGATGAACATGAACTGTAAGAAGCCTCAGAAAGCACCATTTCCAACATTCACCATCTGTAGACACAGTTAGCGCACATCTGACCATGTCTCCCCTTACTTTCTACCCTTGTTGAACAAGAACTGTAAGGAGCCTCAGAAAGCACCATTTCCAACATTCACCATCTGTAGACATAGTTAGCGTACAGCTGTACACGTCTACCTTACTCACTACCCTAGGTGAAGGAGAACAGTAAGGAGCTCAGAAGGCACCATTTCCAACATTCACCATCTGTAGACACAGTTAGCGCACATCTGACCATGTCTCCCATACTTTCTACCCTTGATGAACAAGAACTGTAAGGAGCCTCAGAAAGCACCATTTCCAACATTCACCATCTGTAGACACAGTTAGCGCACATCTGACCATGTCTGTCTTACTTTCTACCCTTGATGAACAAGAACTGTAAGGAGCCTCAGAAAGCACCTTTTCCAACATTCACCATCTGTAGACACAGTTAGCGCACATCTGACCATGTCTCCCTTACTTTCTACCCTTGATGAACAAGAACTGTAAGGAGCCTCAGAAAGCACCATTTCCAACATTCACCATCTGTTGACACAGTTAGCGCACATCTGACCATGTCTCCCTTACTTTCTACCCTTGATGAACAAGAACTGTAAGGAGCCTCAGAAAGCACCATTTCCAACATTCACCATCTGTAGACACAGTTAGCGCACATCTGACCGTGTCTCCCTTACTTTCTACCCTTGATGAACAAGAACTGTAAGGAGCCTCAGAAAGCACCATTTCCAACATTCACCATCTGTAGACACAGTTAGCGCACATCTGACCATGTCTCCCTTACTTTCTACCCTTGATGAAAAAGAACTGTAAGGAGCCTCAGAAAGCACCATTTCCAACATTCACCATCTGTACACAGAGTTAGCGCATATCTGACCATGTCTCCCTTACTTTCTACCCTTGATGAACAAGAACTGTAAGGAGCCTCAGAAAGCACCATTTCCAACATTCACCATCTGTAGACATAGATAGCGTACAGCTGTACACGTCTACCTTACTCACTACCCTAGGTGAAGAAGAACAGTAAGGAGCTCAGAAGGCACCATTTCCAACATTCACCATCTGTAGACACAGTTAGCGCACATCTGACCATGTCTCCCTTACTTTCTACCCTTGATGAACAAGAACTGTAAGGAGCCTCAGAAAGCACCATTTCCAACATTCACCATCTGTAGACACAGTTAGCGCACATCTGACCATGTCTGTCTTACTTTCTACCCTTGATGAACAAGAACTGTAAGGAGCCTCAGAAAGCACCTTTTCCAACATTCACCATCTGTAGACACAGTTAGCGCACATCTGACCATGTCTCCCTTACTTTCTACCCTTGATGAACAAGAACTGTAAGGAGCCTCAGAAAGCACCATTTCCAACATTCACCATCTGTTGACACAGTTAGCGCACATCTGACCATGTCTCCCTTACTTTCTACCCTTGATGAACAAGAACTGTAAGGAGCCTCAGAAAGCACCATTTCCAACATTCACCATCTGTAGACACAGTTAGCGCACATCTGACCATGTCTCCCTTACTTTCTACCCTTGATGAACAAGAACTGTAAGGAGCCTCAGAAAGCACCATTTCCAACATTCACCATCTGTAGACACAGTTAGCGCACATCTGACCATGTCTCCCTTACTTTCTACCCTTGATGAAAAAGAACTGTAAGGAGCCTCAGAAAGCACCATTTCCAACATTCACCATCTGTAGACACAGTTAGCGCACATCTGACCATGTCTCCCTTACTTTCTACCCTTGATGAACAAGAACTGTAAGGAGCCTCAGAAACCACCATTTCCAACATTCACCATCTGTAGACATAGTTAGCGTACAGCTGTACACGTCTACCTTACTCACTACCCCAGGTGAAGGAGAACAGTAAGGAGCTCAAAGGCACCATTTCCAACATTCACCATCTGTTGACACAGTTTGCGCACATCTGACCATGTCTCCCTTACTTTCTACCCTTGATAAACAAGAACTGTAAGGAGCCTCAGAAAGCACCATTTCCAACATTCACCATCTGTAGACACAGTTAGCGCACATCTGACCATGTCTCCCTTACTTTCTACCCTTGATGAACAACAACTGTAAGGAGCCTCAGAAAGCACCATTTCCAACATTCACCATCTGTAGACACAGTTAGCGCACATCTGACCATGTCTCCCTTACTTTCTACCCTTGATGAACAGGAACTGTAAGGAGCCTCAGAAAGCACCATTTCCAACATTCACCATCTGTAGACATAGTTAGCGTACAGCTGTACACGTCTACCTTACTCACTACCCTAGGTGAAGGAGAACAGTAAGGAGCTCAGAAGGCACCATTTCCAACATTCACCATCTGTAGACACAGTTAGCGCACATCTGACCATGTCTCCCTTACTTTCTACCCTTGATGAACAAGAACTGTAAGGAGCCTCAGAAAGCTCCATTTCCAACATTCACCAACTGTAGACACAGTTAGCGCACATCTGACCATGTCTCCCTTACTTTCTACCCTTGATGAACAAGAACTGTAAGGAGCCTCAGAAAGCACGATTTCCAACATTCACCATCTGTAGACACAGTTAGCGCACATCTGACCATGTCTCCCTTACTTTCTACCCTTGATGAACAAGAACTGTAAGGAGCCTCAGAAAGCACCATTTCCAACATTCACCATCTGTAGACACAGTTAGCGCACATCTGACCATGTCTCCCTTACTTTCTACCCTTGATGAACAAGAACTGTAAGGAGCCTCAGAAAGCACCATTTCCAACATTCACCATCTGTAGACACAGTTAGCGCACATCTGACCATGTCTCCCTTACTTTCTACCCTTGATGAACAAGAACTGTAAGGAGCCTCAGAAAGCACCATTTCCAACATTCACCATCTGTAGACATAGTTAGCGTACAGCTGTACACGTCTACCTTACTCACTACCCTAGGTGAAGGAAAACAGTAAGGAGCTCAGAAGGCACCATTTCCTACATTCACCATCTGTAGACACAGTTTGCGCACATCTGACCATGTCTCCCTTACTTTCTACCCTTGATGAACAAGAACTGTAAGGAGCCTCAGAAAGCACTATTTCCAACATTCACCATCTGTAGACACAGTTAGCGCACATCTGACCATGTCCCCCTTACTTTCTACCCTTGATGAACAAGAACTGTACGGAGCCTCAGAAAGCACCATTTCCAACATTCACCATCTGTAGACACAGTCAGCGCACATCTGACCATGTCTGTCTTACTTTCTACCCTTGATGAACAAGAACTGTAAGGAGCCTCAGAAAGCACCATTTCCAACATTTACCATCTGTAGACATAGTTAGCGTACAGCTGTACACGTATACCTTACTCACTACCCTAGGTGAAGGAGAACAGTAAGGAGCTCAGAAGGCACCATTTCCAACATTCACCATCTGTAGACACAGTTAGCGCACATCTGACCATGTCTCCCTTACTTTCTACCCTTGATGAACAAGAACTGTAAGGAGCCTCAGAAAGCACCTTTTCCAACATTCACCATCTGTAGACGCAGTTAGCGCACATCTGACCATATCTCCCTTACTTTCTACCCTTGATGAACAAGAACTGTAAGGAGCCTCAGAAAGCACCATTTCCAACATTCACCATCTGTAGACACAGTTAGCGCACATCTGACCATGTCTCCCTTACTTTCTACCCTTGATGAACAAGAACTGTAAGGAGCCTCAGAAAGCACCATTTCCAACATTCACCATCTGTAGACACAGTTAGCGCACATCTGACCATGTCTCCCTTACTTTCTACCCTTGATGAACGAGATCTGTAAGGAGCCTCAGAAAGCACCATTTCTAACATTCACCATCTGTAGACACAGTTGGCGCACATCTGACCATGTCTCCCTTTCTTTCTACCCTTGATGAACAAGAACTGTAAGGAGCCTCAGAAAGCACCATTTCCAACATTCTCCATCTGTAGACATAGTTAGCGTACAGCTGTACACGTCTACCTTACTCACTACCCTAGGTGAAGGAAAACAGTAAGGAGCTCAGAAGGCACCATTTCCTACATTCACCATCTGTAGACACAGTTAGCGCACATCTGACCATGTCTCCCTTACTTTCTACGCTTGATGAACAAGAACTGTAAGGAGCCTCCGAAAGCACCATTTCCAACATTCACCATCTGTAGCCACAGTTAGCGCACATCTGACCATGTCTCCCTTACTTTCTACCCTTGATGAACAAGAACTGTAAGGAGCCTCAGAAAGCACCATTTCCAACATTCACCATCTGTAGACACAGTTAGCGCACATCTGACCATGTCTGTCTTACTTTCTACCCTTGATGAACAAGAACTGTAATGAGCCTCAGAAAGCACCTTTTCCAAGATTCACCATCTGTAGACACAGTTAGCGCACATCTGACCATGTCTCCCTTACTTTCTACCCTTGATGAACAAGAACTGTAAGGAGCCTCAGAAAGCACCATTTCCAACATTCACCATCTGTAGACACAGTTAGCGCACATCTGACCATGTCTCCCTTACTTTCTACCCTTGATGAACAAGAACTGTAAGGAGCCTCAGAAAGCACCTTTTCCAACATTCACCATCTGTAGACACAGTTAGCGCACATCTGACCATGTCTCCCTTACTTTTTACCCTTGATGAACAAGAACTGTAAGGAGCCTCAGAAAGCACCATTTCCAACATTCACCATCTGTAGACACAGTTAGCGCACATCTGACCATGTCTCCCTTACTTTCTACCCTTGATGAACAAGAACTGTAAGGAGCCTCAGAAAGCACCATTTTCAACATTCACCATCTGTAGACACAGTTAGCGCACATCAGACCATGTCTCCCTTACTTTCTACCCTTGATGAACAAGAACTGTAAGGAGCCTCAGAAAGCACCATTTCCAACATTCACCATCTGTAGACACAGTTAGCGCACATCTGACCATGTCTCCCTTACTTTCTACCCTTGATGAACAAGAACTGTAAGGAGCCTCAGAAAGCACCTTTTCCAACATTCACCATCTGTAGACACAGTTAGCGCACATCTGACCATGTCTCCCTTACTTTCTACCCTTGATGAACAAGAACTGTAAGGAGCCTCAGAAAGCACCATTTCTAACATTCACCATCTATAGACACAGTTAGCGCACATCTCACCATGTCTCCCTTACTTTCTACCCTTGATGAACAAGAACTGTAAGGAGCCTCAGAAAGCACCATTTCCAACATTCACCATCTGTAGACATAGTTAGCGTACAGCTGTACACGTCTACCTTACTCACTACCCTAGGTGAAGGAGAACAGTAAGGAGCTCAGAAGGCACCATTTCCAACATTCACTATCTGTAGACACAGTTAGCGCACATCTGACCATGTCTCCCTTACTTTCTACCCTTGATGAACAAGAACTGTAAGGAGCCTCAGAAAGCACCATTTCCAACATTCACCATCTGTAGACACAGTTAGCGCACATCTGACCATGTCTCCCTTACTTTCTACCCCTGATGAACCAGAACTGTAAGGAGCCTCAGAAAGCACCATTTCCAACATTCACCATCTGTAGACACAGTTAGCGCACATCTGACCATGTCTCCCTTACTTTCTACCCTTGATGAACAAGAACTGTAAGGAGCCTCAGAAAGCACCATTTCCAAAATTCACCATCTGTAGACATAGTTAGCGTACAGCTGTACACGTCTACCTTACTCACTACCCTAGGTGAAGGAGAACAGTAAGGAGCTCAGAAGGCACCATTTCCAACATTCACCATCTGTAGACACAGTTAGCGCACATCTGACCATGTCTCCCTTACTTTCTACCCTTGATGAACAAGAACCATAAGGAGCCTCAGAAAGCACCATTTCCAACATTCAGCATCTGCAGACAGTTAGCGTACAGCTGTACACGTCTACCTTACTCACTACCCTAGGTGAAGGAGAACAGTAAGGAGCTCAGAAGGCACCATTTCCAACATTCACCATCTGTAGACACAGTTAGCGCACATCTGACCACGTCTCCCTTACTTTCTACCCTTGATGAACAAGAACTGTAAGGAGCCTCAGAAAGCACCATTTCCAACATTCACCATCTGTAGACACAGTTAGCGCACATCTGACCATGTCTCCCTTACTTTCTACCCTTGATGAACAAGAACTGTAAGGAGCCTCAGAAAGCACCTTTTCCAACATTCACCATCTGTAGACACAGTTAGCGCACATCTGACCATGTCTCCCTTACTTTCTACCCTTGATGAACAAGAACTGTAAGGAGCCTCAGAAAGCACCATTTCCAACATTCACCATCTGTAGACACAGTTAGCGCACATCTGACCATGTCTCCCTTACTTTCTACCCTTGATGAACAATAACTGTAAGGAGCCTCAGAAAGCACCATTTCCAACATTCACCATCTGTAGACAAAGTTAGCGCACATCTGACCATGTCTCCTTTACTTTCTACCCTTGATGAACGAGAACTGTAAGGAGCCTCAGAAAGCACCATTTCTAACATTCACCATCTGTAGACACAGTTGGCGCACATCTGACCATGTCTCCCTTACTTTCTGCCCTTGATGAACAAGAACTGTAAGGAGCCTCAGAAAGCACCATTTCCAACATTCACCATCTGTAGACATAGTTAGCGTACAGCTGTACACGTCTATCTTACTCACTACCCTAGGTGAAGGAGAACAGTAAGGAGTTCAGAAGGCACCATTTCCTACATTCACCATCTGTGGACACAGTTAGAGCACATCTGAACATGTCTCCCTTACTTTCTACCCTTGATGAACAAGAACTGTAAGGAGCCTCAGAAAGCACCATTTCCAACATTCACCATCTGTAGACATAGTTAGCGTACAGCTGTACACGTCTACCTTACTCACTACCCTAGTTGAAGGAGAACAGTAAGGAGCTCAGAAGGCACCATTTCCAACATTCACCATCTGTAGACACAGTTGGCGCACATCTGACCATGTCTCCCTTACTTTCTACCCTTGATGAACAAGAACTGTAAGGAGCCTCAGAAAGCACCTTTTCCAACATTCACCATCTGTAGACACAGTTATGCACATCTGACCATGTCTCCCTTACTTTCTACCCTTGATGAACAAGAACTGTAAGGAGAATCAGAAAGCACCATTTCCAACATTCACCATCTGTAGACATAGTTAGCGTACAGCTGTACACGTCTACCTTACTCACTACCCTAGGTGAAGGAGAACAGTAAGGAGCTCAGGAGGCACCATTTCCAACATTCACGATCTGTAGACACAGTTAGCGCACATCTGACCATGTCTCCCTTACTTTCTAACCTTGATGAACAAGAACTGTAAGGAGCCTCAGAAAGCACCATTTCCAACATTCACCATCTGTAGACACAGTTAGCGCACATCTGACCATGTCTCCCTTACTTTCTACCCTTGATGAACAAGAACTGTAAGGAGCCTCAGAAAGCACCATTTCCAACATTCACCATCTGTAGACACAGTTAGCGCACATCTGACCATGTCTCCCTTACTTTCTACCCTTGATGAACAAGAACTGTAAGGAGCCTCAGAAAGCACCATTTCTAACATTCACCATCTGTAGACACAGTTAGCGCACATCTGACCATGTCTCCCTTACTTTCTACCCTTGATGAACAAGAACTGTTAGGAGCCTCAGAAAGCACCATTTCCAACATTCGCCATCTGTAGACATAGTTAGCGTACAGCTGTACACGTCTACCTTACTCACTACCCTAGGTGAAGGAGAACAGTAAGGAGCTCAGAAGGCACCATTTCCAACATTCACCATCTGTAGACACAGTTAGCGCACATCTGACCATGTCTCCCTTACTTTCTACCCTTGATGAACAAGAACTGTAAGGAGCCTCAGAAAGCACCATTTCCAACATTCACCATCTGTAGACACAGTTAGCGCACATCTGACCATGTCTCCCTTACTTTCTACCCCTGATGAACAAGAACTGTAAGGAGCCTCAGAAAGCACCATTTCCAACATTCACCATCTGTAGACACAGTTAGCGCACATCTGACCATGTCTCCCTTACTTTCTACCCTTGATGAACAAGAACTGTAAGGAGCCTCAGAAAGCACCATTTCCAACATTCACCATCTGTAGACATAGTTAGCGTACAGCTGTACACGTCTACCTTACTCACTACCCTAGGTGAAGGAGAACAGTAAGGAGCTCAGAAGGCACCATTTCCAACATTCACCATCTGTAGACACAGTTAGCGCACATCTGACCATGTCTCCCTTACTTTCTACCCTTGATGAACAAGAACCGTAAGGAGCCTCAGAAAGCACCATTTCCAACATTCACCATCTGTAGACACAGTTAGCGCACATCTGACCATGTCTCCCTTACTTTCTACCCTTGATGAACAAGAACTGTAAGGATCCTCAGACAGCACCATTTCCAACATTCACCTTCTGTAGACACAGTTAGCGCACATCTGACCATGTCTCCCTTACTTTCTACCCTTGATGAACAAGAACTGTAAGGAGCCTCAGAAAGCACCATTTCCAACATTCACCATCTGTAGACACAGTTAGCGCACATCTGACCATGTCTCCCTTACTTTCTACCCTTGATGAACAAGAACTGTAAGGAGCCTCAGAAAGCACCATTTCCAACATTCACCATCTGTAGACACAGTTAGCGCGCATCTGACCATGTCTCCCTTACTTTCTACCCTTGATGAACAAGAACTGTAAGGAGCCTCAGAAAGCACCATTTCCAACATTCACCATCTGTAGACATAGTTAGCGTACAGCTGTACACGTCTACCTTACTCACTACCCTAGGTGAAGGAGAACAGTAAGGAGCTCAGAAGGCACCATTTCCAACATTCACCATCTGTAGACACAGTTTGCGCACATCTGACCATGTCTCCCTTACTTTCTACCCTTGATGAACAAGAACTGTAAGGAGCCTCAGAAAGCACCATTTCCAACATTCACCATCTGTAGACACAGTTAGCGCACATCTGACAATGTCTCCCTTACTTTCTACCCTTGATGAACAAGCACTGTAAGGAGCCTCAGAAAGCACCATTTCCAACATTCACCATCTGTAGACACAGTTAGCGCACATCTGACCATGTCTCCCTTACTTTCTACCCTGGATGAAAAAGAACTGTAAGGAGCCTCAGAAAGCACCATTTCCAACATTCACCATCTGTAGATACAGTTAGCGCACATCTGACCATGTCTCCCTTACTTTCTACCCTTGATGAACAAGAACTGTAAGGAGCCTCAGAAAGCACCATTTCCAACATTCACCATCTGTAGACACAATTAGCGCACATCTGACCATGTCTCCCTTACTTTCTACCCTTGATGAACAAGAACTGTAAGGAGCCTCAGAAAGCTCCATTTCCAACTTTCACCATCTGTAGACATAGTTAGCGTACAGCTGTACACGTCTACCTTACTCACTACCCTAGGTGAAGGAAAACAGTAAGGAGCTCAGAAGGCACCATTTCCTACATTCACCATCTGTAGACACAGTTAGCGCACATCTGACCATGTCTCCCTTACTTTCTACACTTGATGAACAAGAACTGTAAGGAGCCTCAGAAAGCACCATTTCCAACATTCACCATCTGTAGACACAGTTAGCGCACATCTGACCATGTCTCCCTTACTTTCTACCCTTGATGAACAAGATCTGTAAGGAGCCTCAGAAAGCACCATTTCCAACATTCACCATCTGTAGACACAGTTAGCGCACATCTGACCATGTCTGTCTTACTTTCTACCCTTGATGAACAAGGACTGTAAGGAGCCTCAGAAAGCACCATTTCCAACATTCACCATCTGTAGACACAGTTAGCGCACATCTGACCATGTCTCCCTTACTTTCTACCCTTGATGAACAAGAACTGTAAGGAGCCTCAGAAAGCACCATTTCCAACATTCACCATCTGTAGACACAGTTAGCGCACATCTGACCATGTCTCCCTTACTTTCTACCCTAGATGAACAAGAACTGTAAGGAGCCTCAGAAAGCACCATTTCCAACATTCACCATCTGTGGACACATTTAGCGCACATCTGACCATGTCTCCCTTACTTTCTACCCTTGATGAACAAGAACTGTAGGGAGAATCAGAAAGCACCATTTCCAACATTCACCATCTGTAGACATAGTTAGCGTACAGCTGTACACGTCTACCTTACTCACTACCCTAGGTGAAGGAGAACAGTAAGGAGCTCAGGAGGCACCATTTCCAACATTCACGATCTGTAGACACAGTTAGCGCACATCTGACCATGTCTCCCTTACTTTCTACCCTTGATGAACAAGAACTGTAAGGAGCCTCAGAAAGCACCATTTCCAACATTCACCATCTGTAGACACAGTTAGCGCACATCTGACCATGTCTCCCTTACTTTCTACCCTTGATGAACAAGAACTGTAAGGAGCCTCAGAAAGCACCATTCCCAACATTCACCATCTGTAGACACAGTTAGCGCACATCTGACCATGTCTCCCTTACTTTCTACCCTTGATGAACAAGAACCGTAAGGAGCCTCAGAAAGCACCATTTCCAACATTCACCATCTGTAGACACAATTAGCGCACATCTGACCATGTCTCCCTTACTTTCTACCCTTGATGAACAAGAACTGTAAGGATCCTCAGACAGCACCATTTCCAACATTCACCATCTGTAGACACAGTTAGCGCACATCTGACCATGTCTCCCTTACTTTCTACCCTTGATGAACAAGAACTGTAAGGAGCCTCAGAAAGCACCATTTCCAACATTCACCATCTGTAGACACAGTTAGCGCACATCTGACCATGTCTCCCTTACTTTCTACCCTTGATGAACAAGAACTGTAAGGAGCCTCAGAAAGCACCATTTCTAACATTCACCATCTGTAGACACAGTTAGCGCGCATCTGACCATGTCTCCCTTACTTTCTACCCTTGATGAACAAGAACTGTAAGGAGCCTCAGAAAGCACCATTTCCAACATTCACCATCTGTAGACATAGTTAGCGTACAGCTGTACACGTCTACCTTACTCACTACCCTAGGTTAAGGAGAACAGTAAGGAGCTCAGAAGGCACCATTTCCAACATTCACCATCTGTAGACACAGTTTGCGCAAATCTGACCATGTCTCCCTTACTTTCTACCCTTGATGAACAAGAACTGTAAGGAGCCTCAGAAAGCACCATTTCCAACATTCACCATCTGTAGACACAGTTAGCGCACATCTGACAATGTCTCCCTTACTTTCTACCCTTGATGAACAAGCACTGTAAGGAGCCTCAGAAAGCACCATTTCCAACATTCACCATCTGTAGACACAGTTAGCGCACATCTGACCATGTCTCCCTTACTTTCTACCCTTGATGAAAAAGAACAGTAAGGAGCCTCAGAAAGCACCATTTCCAACATTCACCAACTGTAGATACAGTTAGCGCACATCTGACCATGTCTCCCTTACTTTCTACCCTTGATGAACAAGAACTGTAAGGAGCCTCAGAAAGCACCATTTCCAACATTCACCATCTGTAGACACAATTAGCGCACATCTGACCATGTCTCCCTTACTTTCTACCCTTGATGAACAAGAACTGTAAGGAGCCTCAGAAAGCACCATTTCCTACTTTCACCATCTGTAGACATAGTTAGCGTACAGCTGTACACGTCTACCTTACTCACTACCCTAGGTGAAGGAAAACAGTAAGGAGCTCAGAAGGCACCATTTCCTACATTCACCATCTGTAGACACAGTTAGCGCACATCTGACCATGTCTCCCTTACTGTCTACACTTGATGAACAAGAACTGTAAGGAGCCTCAGAAAGCACCATTTCCTACATTCACCATCTGTAGACACAGTTAGCGCACATCTGACCATGTCTCCCTTACTTTCTACCCTTGATGAACAAGATCTGTAAGGAGCCTCAGAAAGCACCATTTCCAACATTCACCATCTGTAGACACAGTTAGCGCACATCTGACCATGTCTGTCTTACTTTCTACCCTTGATGAACAAGGACTGTAAGGAGCCTCAGAAAGCACCATTTCCAACATTCACCATCTGTAGACACAGTTAGCGCACATCTGACCATGTCTCCCTTACTTTCTACCCTTGATGAACAAGAACTGTAAGGAGCCTCAGAAAGCACCATTTCCAACATTCACCATCTGTAGACACAGTTAGCGCACATCTGACCATGTCTCCCTTACTTTCTACCCTTGATGAACAAGAACTGTAAGGAGCCTCAGAAAGCACCATTTCCAACATTCACCATCTGTAGACATAGTTAGCGTACAACTGTACACGTCTACCTTACTCACTACCCTAGGTGAAGGAGAACAGTAAGGAGCTCAGAAGGCACCATTTCCAACATTCACCATCTGTAGACACAGTTACCGCACATCTGACCATGTCTCCCTTACTTTCTACCCTTGATGAACAAGAACTGTAAGGAGCCTCAGAAAGCACCATTCCCAACATTCACCATCTGTAGACACAGTTAGTGCACATCCGACCATGTCTACCTTACTTTCTACCCTTGATGAACAAGAACTGTAAGGAGCCTCAGAAAGCACCATTTCCAACATTCACCATCTGTAGACACAGTTAGCGCACATCTGACCATGTCTCCCTTACTTTCTACCCTTGATGAACAAGAACTGTAAGGAGCCTCAGAAAGCACCATTTCCAACATTCACCATCTGTGGACACAGTTAGCGCACATCTGACCATGTCTCCCTTACTTTCTACCCTTGATGAACAAGAGCTGTAGGGAGAATCAGAAAGCACCATTTCCAACATTCACCATCTGTAGACATAGTTAGCGTACAACTGTACACGTCTACCTTACTCACTACCCTAGGTGAAGGAGAACAGTAAGGAGCTCAGAAGGCACCATTTCCAACATTCACCATCTGTAGACACAGTTACCGCACATCTGACCATGTCTCCCTTACTTTCTACCCTTGATGAACAAGAACTGTAAGGAGCCTCAGAAAGCACCATTCCCAACATTCACCATCTGTAGACACAGTTAGTGCACATCCGACCATGTCTACCTTACTTTCTACCCTTGATGAACAAGAACTGTAAGGAGCCTCAGAAAGCACCATTTCCAACATTCACGATCTGTAGACACAGTTAGCGCACATCTGACCATGTCTCCCTTACTTTCTACCCTTGATGAACAAGAACTGTAAGGAGCCTCAGAAAGCACCATTTCCAACATTCACCATCTGTAGACACAGTTAGCGCACATCTGACCATGTCTCCCTTACTTTCTACCCTTGATGAACAAGAACTGTAAGGAGCCTCAGAAAGCACCATTCCCAACATTCACCATCTGTAGACACAGTTAGCGCACATCTGACCATGTCTCCCTTACTTTGTACCCTTGATGAACAAGAACCGTAAGGAGCCTCAGAAAGCACCATTTCCAACATTCACCATCTGTAGACACAATTAGCGCACATCTGACCATGTCTCCCTTACTTTCTACCCTTGATGAACAAGAACTGTAAGGATCCTCAGACAGCACCATTTCCAACATTCACCATCTGTAGACACAGTTAGCGCACATCTGACCATGTCTCCCTTACTTTCTACCCTTGATGAACAAGAACTGTAAGGAGCCTCAGAAAGCACCATTTCCAACATTCACCATCTGTAGACACAGTTAGCGCACATCTGACCATGTCTCCCTTACTTTCTACCCTTGATGAACAAGAACTGTAAGGAGCCTCAGAAAGCACCATTTCTAACATTCACCATCTGTAGACACAGTTAGCGCGCATCTGACCATGTCTCCCTTACTTTCTACCCTTGATGAACAAGAACTGTAAGGAGCCTCAGAAAGCACCATTTCCAACATTCACCATCTGTAGACATAGTTAGCGTACAGCTGTACACGTCTACCTTACTCACTACCCTAGGTGAAGGAGAACAGTAAGGAGCTCAGAAGGCACCATTTCCAACATTCACCATCTGTAGACACAGTTTGCGCACATCTGACCATGTCTCCCTTACTTTCTACCCTTGATGAACAAGAACTGTAAGGAGCCTCAGAAAGCACCATTTCCAACATTCACCATCTGTAGACACAGTTAGCGCACATCTGACAATGTCTCCCTTACTTTCTACCCTTGATGAACAAGCACTGTAAGGAGCCTCAGAAAGCACCATTTCCAACATTCACCATCTGTAGACACAGTTAGCGCACATCTGACCATGTCTCCCTTACTTTCTACCCTTGATGAAAAAGAACTGTAAGGAGCCTCAGAAAGCACCATTTCCAACATTCACCATCTGTAGATACAGTTAGCGCACATCTGACCATGTCTCCCTTACTTTCTACCCTTGATGAACAAGAACTGTAAGGAGCCTCAGAAAGCACCATTTCCAACATTCACCATCTGTAGACACAATTAGCGCACATCTGACCATGTCTCCCTTACTTTCTACCCTTGATGAACAAGAACTGTAAGGAGCCTCAGAAAGCACCATTTCCAACTTTCACCATCTGTAGACATAGTTAGCGTACAGCTGTACACGTCTACCTTACTCACTACCCTAGGTGAAGGAGAACAGTAAGGAGCTCAGAAGGCACCATTTCCAACATTCACCATCTGTAGACACAGTTAGCGCACATCTGACCATGTCTCCCTTACTTTCTACCCTTGATGAACAAGAACTGTAAGGAGCCTCAGAAAGCACCATTTCCAACATTCACCATCTGTAGACACAGTTAGCGCACATCTGACCATGTCTCCCTTACTTTCTACCCTTGATGAACAAGAACTGTAAGGAGCCTCAGAAAGCACCATTTCCAACATTCACCATCTGTAGACACAGTTAGCGCACATCTGACCATGTCTCCCTTACTTTCTACCCCTGATGAACAAGAACTGTAAGGAGCCTCAGAAAGCACCATTTCCAACATTCACCATCTGTAGACACAGTTAGCGCACATCTGACCATGTCTCCCTTACTTTCTACCCTTGATGAACAAGAACTGTAAGGAGCCTCAGAAAGCACCATTTCCAACATTCACCATCTGTAGACATAGTTAGCGTACAGCTGTACACGTCTACCTTACTCACTACCCTAGGTGAAGGAGAACAGTAAGGAGCTCAGAAGGCACCATTTCCAACATTCACGATCTGTAGACACAGTTAGCGCACATCTGACCATGTCTCCCTTACTTTCTACCCTTGATGAACAAGAACTGTAAGGAGCCTCAGAAAGCACCATTTCCAACATTCACCATCTGTAGACACAGTTAGCGCACATCTGACCATGTCTCCCTTACTTTCTACCCTTGATGAACAAGAACTGTAAGGAGCCTCAGAAAGCACCATTCCCAACATTCACCATCTGTAGACACAGTTAGCGCACATCCGACCATGTCTACCTTACTTTCTACCCTTGATGAACAAGAACTGTAAGGAGCCTCAGAAAGCACCATTTCCAACATTCACCATCTGTAGACACAGTTAGCGCACATCTGACCATGTCTCCCTTACTTTCTACCCTTGATGAACAAGAACTGTAAGGAGCCTCAGAAAGCACCATTTCCAACATTCACCATCTGTGGACACAGTTAGCGCACATCTGACCATGTCTCTTTTACTTTCTACCCTTGATGAACAAGAACTGTAAGGAGAATCAGAAAGCACCATTTCCAACATTCACCATCTGTAGACATAGTTAGCGTACAGCTGTACACGTCTACCTTACTCACTACCATAGGTGAAGGAGAACAGTAAGGAGCTCAGGAGGCAAGATTTCCAACATTCAAGATCTGTAGACACAGTTAGCGCACATCTGACCATGTCTCCCTTACTTTGTACCCTTGATGAACAAGAACCGTAAGGAGCCTCAGAAAGCACCATTTCCAACATTCACCATCTGTAGACACAATTAGCGCACATCTGACCATGTCTCCCTTACTTTCTACCCTTGATGAACAAGAACTGTAAGGATCCTCAGACAGCACCATTTCCAACATTCACCATCTGTAGACACAGTTAGCGCACATCTGACCATGTCTCCCTTACTTTCTACCCTTGATGAACAAGAACTGTAAGGAGCCTCAGAAAGCACCATTTCTAACATTCACCATCTGTAGACACAGTTAGTGCGCATCTGACCATGTCTCCCTTACTTTCTACCCTTGATGAACAAGAACTGTAAGGAGCCTCAGAAAGCACCATTTCCAACATTCACCATCTGTAGACATAGTTAGCGTACAGCTGTACACGTCTACCTTACTCACTACTCTAGGTGAAGGAGAACAGTAAGGAGCTCAGAAGGCACCATTTCCAACATTCACCATCTGTAGACACAGTTTGCGCACATCTGACCATGTCTCCCTTACTTTCTACCCTTGATGAACAAGAACTGTAAGGAGCCTCAGAAAGCACCATTTCCAACATTCACCATCTGTAGACACAGTTAGCGCACATCTGACAATGTCTCCCTTACTTTCTACCCTTGATGAACAAGCACTGTAAGGAGCCTCAGAAAGCACCATTTCCAACATTCACCATCTGTAGACACAGTTAGCGCACATCTGACCATGTCTCCCTTACTTTCTACCCTTGATGAAAAAGAACTGTAAGGAGCCTCAGAAAGCACCATTTCCAACATTCACCATCTGTAGATACAGTTAGCGCACATCTGACCATGTCTCCCTTACTTTCTACCCTTGATGAACAAGAACTGTAAGGAGCCTCAGAAAGCACCATTTCCAACATTCACCATCTGTAGACACAATTAGCGCACATCTGACCATGTCTCCCTTACTTTCTACCCTTGATGAACAAGAACTGTAAGGAGCCTCAGAAAGCACCATTTCCAACTTTCACCATCTGTAGACATAGTTAGCGTACAGCTGTACACGTCTACCTTACTCACTACCCTAGGTGAAGGAGAACAGTAAGGAGCTCAGAAGGCACCATTTCCAACATTCACCATCTGTAGACACAGTTAGCGCACATCTGACCATGTCTCCCTTACTTTCTACCCTTGATGAACAAGAACTGTAAGGAGCCTCAGAAAGCACCATTTCCAACATTCACCATCTGTAGACACAGTTAGCGCACATCTGACCATGTCTCCCTTACTTTCTACCCTTGATGAACAAGAACTGTAAGGAGCCTCAGAAAGCACCATTCCCAACATTCACCATCTGTAGACACAGTTAGCGCACATCCGACCATGTCTACCTTACTTTCTACCCTTGATGAACAAGAACTGTAAGGAGCCTCAGAAAGCACCATTTCCAACATTCACCATCTGTAGACACAGTTAGCGCACATCTGACCATGTCTCCCTTACTTTCTACCCTTGATGAACAAGAACTGTAAGGAGCCTCAGAAAGCACCATTTCCAACATTCACCATCTGTGGACACAGTTAGCGAACATCTGACCATGTCTCTTTTACTTTCTACCCTTGATGAACAAGAACTGTAAGGAGAATCAGAAAGCACCATTTCCAACATTCACCATCTGTAGACATAGTTAGCGTACAGCTGTACACGTCTACCTTACTCACTACCATAGGTGAAGGAGAACAGTAAGGAGCTCAGGAGGCAAGATTTCCAACATTCAAGATCTGTAGACACAGTTAGCGCACATCTGACCATGTCTCCCTTACTTTGTACCCTTGATGAACAAGAACCGTAAGGAGCCTCAGAAAGCACCATTTCCAACATTCACCATCTGTAGACACAATTAGCGCACATCTGACCATGTCTCCCTTACTTTCTACCCTTGATGAACAAGAACTGTAAGGATCCTCAGACAGCACCATTTCCAACATTCACCATCTGTAGACACAGTTAGCGCACATCTGACCATGTCTCCCTTACTTTCTACCCTTGATGAACAAGAACTGTAAGGAGCCTCAGAAAGCACCATTTCCAACATTCACCATCTGTAGACACAGTTAGCGCACATCTGACCATGTCTCCCTTACTTTCTACCCTTGATGAACAAGAACTGTAAGGAGCCTCAGAAAGCACCATTTCTAACATTCACCATCTGTAGACACAGTTAGCGCGCATCTGACCATGTCTCCCTTACTTTCTACCCTTGATGAACAAGAACTGTAAGGAGCCTCAGAAAGCACCATTTCCAACATTCACCATCTGTAGACATAGTTAGCGTACAGCTGTACACGTCTACCTTACTCACTACTCTAGGTGAAGGAGAACAGTAAGGAGCTCAGAAGGCACCATTTCCAACATTCACCATCTGTAGACACAGTTTGCGCACATCTGACCATGTCTCCCTTACTTTCTACCCTTGATGAACAAGAACTGTAAGGAGCCTCAGAAAGCACCATTTCCAACATTCACCATCTGTAGACACAGTTAGCGCACATCTGACAATGTCTCCCTTACTTTCTACCCTTGATGAACAAGCACTGTAAGGAGCCTCAGAAAGCACCATTTCCAACATTCACCATCTGTAGACACAGTTAGCGCACATCTGACCATGTCTCCCTTACTTTCTACCCTTGATGAAAAAGAACTGTAAGGAGCCTCAGAAAGCACCATTTCCAACATTCACCATCTGTAGATACAGTTAGCGCACATCTGACCATGTCTCCCTTACTTTCTACCCTTGATGAACAAGAACTGTAAGGAGCCTCAGAAAGCACCATTTCCAACATTCACCATCTGTAGACACAATTAGCGCACATCTGACCATGTCTCCCTTACTTTCTACCCTTGATGAACAAGAACTGTAAGGAGCCTCAGGAAGCACCATTTCCAACTTTCACCATCTGTAGACATAGTTAGCGTACAGCTGTACACGTCTACCTTACTCACTACCCTAGGTGAAGGAGAACAGTAAGGAGCTCAGAAGGCACCATTTCCAACATTCACCATCTGTAGACACAGTTAGCGCACATCTGACCATGTCTCCCTTACTTTCTACCCTTGATGAACAAGAACTGTAAGGAGCCTCAGAAAGCACCATTTCCAACATTCACCATCTGTAGACACAGTTAGCGCACATCTGACCATGTCTCCCTTACTTTCTACCCTTGATGAACAAGAACTGTAAGGAGCCTCAGAAAGCACCATTTCCAACATTCACCATCTGTAGACACAGTTAGCGCACATCTGACCATGTCTCCCTTACTTTCTACCCCTGATGAACAAGAACTGTAAGGAGCCTCAGAAAGCACCATTTCCAACATTCACCATCTGTAGACACAGTTAGCGCACATCTGACCATGTCTCCCTTACTTTCTACCCTTGATGAACAAGAACTGTAAGGAGCCTCAGAAAGCACCATTTCCAACATTCACCATCTGTAGACATAGTTAGCGTACAGCTGTACACGTCTACCTTACTCACTACCCTAGGTGAAGGAGAACAGTAAGGAGCTCAGAAGGCACCATTTCCAACATTCACGATCTGTAGACACAGTTAGCGCACATCTGACAATGTCTCCCTTACTTTCTACCCTTGATGAACAAGAACTGTAAGGAGCCTCAGAAAGCACCATTTCCAACATTCACCATCTGTAGACACAGTTAGCGCACATCTGACCATGTCTCCCTTACTTTCTACCCTTGATGAACAAGAACTGTAAGGAGCCTCAGAAAGCACCATTCCCAACATTCACCATCTGTAGACACAGTTAGCGCACATCCGACCATGTCTACCTTACTTTCTACCCTTGATGAACAAGAACTGTAAGGAGCCTCAGAAAGCACCATTTCCAACATTCACCATCTGTAGACACAGTTAGCGCACATCTGACCATGTCTCCCTTACTTTCTACCCTTGATGAACAAGAACTGTAAGGAGCCTCAGAAAGCACCATTTCCAACATTCACCATCTGTGGACACAGTTAGCGCACATCTGACCATGTCTCTCTTACTTTCTACCCTTGATGAACAAGAACTGTAAGGAGAATCAGAAAGCACCATTTCCAACATTCACCATCTGTAGACATAGTTAGCGTACAGCTGTACACGTCTACCTTACTCACTACCATAGGTGAAGGAGAACAGTAAGGAGCTCAGGAGGCAAGATTTCCAACATTCAAGATCTGTAGACACAGTTAGCGCACATCTGACCATGTCTCCCTTACTTTCTACCCTTGATGAACAAGAACTGTAAGGAGCCTCAGAAAGCACCATTTCCAACATTCACCATCTGTAGACACAGTTAGCGCACATCTGACCATGTCTCCCTTACTTTCTACCCTTGATGAACAAGAACTGTAAGGAGCCTCAGAAAGCACCATTCCCAACATTCACCATCTGTAGACACAGTTAGCGCACATCCGACCATGTCTACCTTACTTTCTACCCTTGATGAACAAAAACTGTAAGGAGCCTCAGAAAGCACCATTTCCAACATTCACCATCTGTAGACACAGTTAGCGCACATCTGACCATGTCTCCCTTACTTTCTACCCTTGATGAACAAGAACTGTAAGGAGCCTCAGAAAGCACCATTTCCAACATTCTCCATCTGTAGACACAGTTAGCGCACATCTGACCATGTCTCCCTTACTTTCTACCCTTGATGAACAAGAACTGTAAGGAGAATCAGAAAGCACCATTTCCAACATTCACCATCTGTAGACACAGTTAGTGCACATCTGACCATGTCTCCCTTACTTTCTACCCTTGTTGAACAAAAACTGTAAGGAGCCTCAGAAAGCACCATTTCCAACATTCACCATCTGTAGACATAGTTAGCGTACAGCTGTACACGTCTACCTTACTCACTACCCTAGGTGAAGGAAAACAGTAAGGAGCCCAGAAGCACCATTTCCAACATTCACCATCTGTAGACACAGTTAGCGCACATCTGACCATGTCTCCCTTACTTTCTACCCTTGATGAACAAGAACTGTAAGGAGCCTCAGAAAGCACCAATTCCAACATTCACTATCTGTAGACACAGTTAGCGCACATCTGACCATGTCTCCCTTACTTTCTACCCTTGATGAACAAGAACTGTAAGGAGCCTCAGAAAGTTCCATTTCTAACATTCACCATCTGTAGACACAGTTAGCGCACATCTAACCATGTCTCCCTTACTTTCTACCCTTGATGAAGAAGAACTGTCAGGAGCCTCAGAAAGCACCTTTTCCAACATTCACCATCTGTAGACACAATTAGCGCACATCTGACTATGTCTCCCTTACTTTCTACCCTTGATGAACAAGAACTGTAAGGAGCCTCAGAAAGCACCATTTCCAACTTTCACCATCTGTAGACATAGTTAGCGTACAGCTGTACACGTCTACCTTACTCACTACCCTAGGTGAAGGAAAACAGTAAGGAGCTCAGAAGGCACCATTTCCTACATTCACCATCTGTAGACACAGTTAGCGCACATCTGACCATGTCTCCCTTACTTTCTACCCTTGATGAACAAGAACTGTAATTAGCCTCAGAAAGCACCATATCCAACATTCACCATCTGTAGACACAGTTAGCGCACATCTGACCATGTCTCCCTTACTTTCTACCCTTGATGAACAAGAACTGTAAGGAGCCTCAGAAAATACCATTTCCAACATTCACCATCTGTAGACACAGTTAGCGCACATCTGACCATGTCTGTCTTACTTTCTACCCTTGATGAACAAGGACTGTAAGGAGCCTCAGAAAGCACCATTTCCAACATTCACCATCTGTAGACACAGTTAGCGCACATCTGACCATGTCTCCCTTACTTTCTACCCTTGATGAACAAGAACTGTTAGGAGCCTCAGAAAGCACCATTTCCAACATTCACCATCTGTAGACACAGTTAGCGCACATCTGACCATGTCTCCCTTACTTTCTACCCTTGATGAACAAGAACTGTAAGGAGCCTCAGAAAGCACCATTTCCAACATTCACCATCTGTAGACATAGTTAGCGTACAACTGTACACGTCTACCTTACTCACTACCCTAGGTGAAGGAGAACAGTAAGGAGCTCAGAAGGCACCATTTCCAACATTCACCATCTGTAGACACAGTTAGCGCACATCTGACCATGTCTCCCTTACTTTCTACCCTTGATGAACAAGAACTGTAAGGAGCCTCAGAAAGCACCATTTCCAACATTCACCATCTGTAGACACAGTTAGCGCACATCTGACCATGTCTCCCTTACTTTCTACCCTTGATGAACAAGAACTGTAAGGAGCCTCAGAAAGCACCATTTCCAACATTCACTATCTGTAGACACAGTTAGCGCACATCTGACCATGTCTCCCTTACTTTCTACCCCTGATGAACAAGAACTGTAAGGAGCCTCAGAAAGCACCATTTCCAACATTCACCATCTGTAGACACAGTTAGCGCACATCTGACCATGTCTCCCTTACTTTCTACCCTTGATGAACAAGAACTGTAAGGAGCCTCAGAAAGCACCATTCCCAACATTCACCATCTGTAGACACAGTTAGCGCACATCTGACCATGTCTACCTTACTTTCTACCCTTGATGAACAAGAACTGTAAGGAGCCTCAGAAAGCACCATTTCCAACATTCACCATCTGTAGACACAGTTAGCGCACATCTGACCATGTCTCCCTTACTTTCTACCCTTGATGAACAAGAACTGTAAGGAGCCTCAGAAAGCACCATTTCCAACATTCACCATCTGTGGACACAGTTAGCGCACATCTGACCATGTCTCTTTTACTTTCTACCCTTGATGAACAAGAACTGTAAGGAGAATCAGAAAGCACCATTTCCAACATTCACCATCTGTAGACATAGTTAGCGTACAGCTGTACACGTCTACCTTACTCACTACCATAGGTGAAGGAGAACAGTAAGGAGCTCAGGAGGCAAGATTTCCAACATTCAAGATCTGTAGACACAGTTAGCGCACATCTGACCATGTCTCCCTTACTTTCTACCCTTGATGAACAAGAACTGTAAGGAGCCTCAGAAAGCACCATTTCCAACATTCACCATCTGTAGACACAGTTAGCGCACATCTGACCATGTCTCCCTTACTTTCTACCCTTGATGAACAAGAACTGTAAGGAGCCTCAGAAAGCACCATTCCCAACATTCACCATCTGTAGACACAGTTAGCGCACATCCGACCATGTCTACCTTACTTTCTACCCTTGATGAACAAAAACTGTAAGGAGCCTCAGAAAGCACCATTTCCAACATTCACCATCTGTAGACACAGTTAGCGCACATCTGACCATGTCTCCCTTACTTTCTACCCTTGATGAACAAGAACTGTAAGGAGCCTCAGAAAGCACCATTTCCAACATTCACCATCTGTAGACACTGTTAGCGCACATCTGACCATGTCTCCCTTACTTTCTACCCTTGATGAACAAGAACTGTAAGGAGAATCAGAAAGCACCATTTCCAACATTCACCATCTGTAGACACAGTTAGTGCACATCTGACCATGTCTCCCTTACTTTCTACCCTTGTTGAACAAAAACTGTAAGGAGCCTCAGAAAGCACCATTTCCAACATTCACCATCTGTAGACATAGTTAGCGTACAGCTGTACACGTCTACCTTACTCACTACCCTAGGTGAAGGAAAACAGTAAGGAGCCCAGAAGCACCATTTCCAACATTCACCATCTGTAGACACAGTTAGCGCACATCTGACCATGTCTCCCTTACTTTCTTCCCTTGATGAACAAGAACTGTAAGGAGCCTCAGAAAGCACCATTTCCAACATTCACTATCTGTAGACACAGTTAGCGCACATCTGACCATGTCTCCCTTACTTTCTACCCTTGATGAACAAGAACTGTAAGGAGCCTCAGAAAGCTCCATTTCTAACATTCACCATCTGTAGACACAGTTAGCGCACATCTAACCATGTCTCCCCTACTTTCTACCCTTGATGAAGAAGAACTGTCAGGAGCCTCAGAAAGCACCTTTTCCAACATTCACCATCTGTAGACATAGTTAGCGTACAGCTGAAAACGTCTACCTTACTCACTACCCTAGGTGAAGGAGAACAGTAAGGAGCTCAGAAGGCACCATTTCCAACATTCACCATCTGTAGACATAGTTAGCGTACAGCTGTACACGTCTACCTTACTCACTACCCTAGGTTAAGGAGAACAGTAAGGAGCTCAGAAGGCACCATTTCCAACATTCACCATCTGTAGACACAGTTTGCGCAAATCTGACCATGTCTCCCTTACTTTCTACCCTTGATGAACAAGAACTGTAAGGAGCCTCAGAAAGCACCATTTCCAACATTCACCATCTGTAGACACAGTTAGCGCACATCTGACAATGTCTCCCTTACTTTCTACCCTTGATGAACAAGCACTGTAAGGAGCCTCAGAAAGCACCATTTCCAACATTCACCATCTGTAGACACAGTTAGCGCACATCTGACCATGTCTCCCTTACTTTCTACCCTTGATGAAAAAGAACAGTAAGGAGCCTCAGAAAGCACCATTTCCAACATTCACCAACTGTAGATACAGTTAGCGCACATCTGACCATGTCTCCCTTACTTTCTACCCTTGATGAACAAGAACTGTAAGGAGCCTCAGAAAGCACCATTTCCAACATTCACCATCTGTAGACACAATTAGCGCACATCTGACCATGTCTCCCTTACTTTCTACCCTTGATGAACAAGAACTGTAAGGAGCCTCAGAAAGCACCATTTCCTACTTTCACCATCTGTAGACATAGTTAGCGTACAGCTGTACACGTCTACCTTACTCACTACCCTAGGTGAAGGAAAACAGTAAGGAGCTCAGAAGGCACCATTTCCTACATTCACCATCTGTAGACACAGTTAGCGCACATCTGACCATGTCTCCCTTACTGTCTACACTTGATGAACAAGAACTGTAAGGAGCCTCAGAAAGCACCATTTCCTACATTCACCATCTGTAGACACAGTTAGCGCACATCTGACCATGTCTCCCTTACTTTCTACCCTTGATGAACAAGATCTGTAAGGAGCCTCAGAAAGCACCATTTCCAACATTCACCATCTGTAGACACAGTTAGCGCACATCTGACCATGTCTGTCTTACTTTCTACCCTTGATGAACAAGGACTGTAAGGAGCCTCAGAAAGCACCATTTCCAACATTCACCATCTGTAGACACAGTTAGCGCACATCTGACCATGTCTCCCTTACTTTCTACCCTTGATGAACAAGAACTGTAAGGAGCCTCAGAAAGCACCATTTCCAACATTCACCATCTGTAGACACAGTTAGCGCACATCTGACCATGTCTCCCTTACTTTCTACCCTTGATGAACAAGAACTGTAAGGAGCCTCAGAAAGCACCATTTCCAACATTCACCATCTGTAGACATAGTTAGCGTACAACTGTACACGTCTACCTTACTCACTACCCTAGGTGAAGGAGAACAGTAAGGAGCTCAGAAGGCACCATTTCCAACATTCACCATCTGTAGACACAGTTACCGCACATCTGACCATGTCTCCCTTACTTTCTACCCTTGATGAACAAGAACTGTAAGGAGCCTCAGAAAGCACCATTCCCAACATTCACCATCTGTAGACACAGTTAGTGCACATCCGACCATGTCTACCTTACTTTCTACCCTTGATGAACAAGAACTGTAAGGAGCCTCAGAAAGCACCATTTCCAACATTCACCATCTGTAGACACAGTTAGCGCACATCTGACCATGTCTCCCTTACTTTCTACCCTTGATGAACAAGAACTGTAAGGAGCCTCAGAAAGCACCATTTCCAACATTCACCATCTGTGGACACAGTTAGCGCACATCTGACCATGTCTCCCTTACTTTCTACCCTTGATGAACAAGAGCTGTAGGGAGAATCAGAAAGCACCATTTCCAACATTCACCATCTGTAGACATAGTTAGCGTACAACTGTACACGTCTACCTTACTCACTACCCTAGGTGAAGGAGAACAGTAAGGAGCTCAGAAGGCACCATTTCCAACATTCACCATCTGTAGACACAGTTACCGCACATCTGACCATGTCTCCCTTACTTTCTACCCTTGATGAACAAGAACTGTAAGGAGCCTCAGAAAGCACCATTCCCAACATTCACCATCTGTAGACACAGTTAGTGCACATCCGACCATGTCTACCTTACTTTCTACCCTTGATGAACAAGAACTGTAAGGAGCCTCAGAAAGCACCATTTCCAACATTCACGATCTGTAGACACAGTTAGCGCACATCTGACCATGTCTCCCTTACTTTCTACCCTTGATGAACAAGAACTGTAAGGAGCCTCAGAAAGCACCATTTCCAACATTCACCATCTGTAGACACAGTTAGCGCACATCTGACCATGTCTCCCTTACTTTCTACCCTTGATGAACAAGAACTGTAAGGAGCCTCAGAAAGCACCATTCCCAACATTCACCATCTGTAGACACAGTTAGCGCACATCTGACCATGTCTCCCTTACTTTGTACCCTTGATGAACAAGAACCGTAAGGAGCCTCAGAAAGCACCATTTCCAACATTCACCATCTGTAGACACAATTAGCGCACATCTGACCATGTCTCCCTTACTTTCTACCCTTGATGAACAAGAACTGTAAGGATCCTCAGACAGCACCATTTCCAACATTCACCATCTGTAGACATAGTTAGCGTACAGCTGTACACGTCTACCTTACTCACTACCCTAGGTGAAGGAGAACAGTAAGGAGCTCAGAAGGCACCATTTCCAACATTCACCATCTGTAGACACAGTTTGCGCACATCTGACCATGTCTCCCTTACTTTCTACCCTTGATGAACAAGAACTGTAAGGAGCCTCAGAAAGCACCATTTCCAACATTCACCATCTGTAGACACAGTTAGCGCACATCTGACAATGTCTCCCTTACTTTCTACCCTTGATGAACAAGCACTGTAAGGAGCCTCAGAAAGCACCATTTCCAACATTCACCATCTGTAGACACAGTTAGCGCACATCTGACCATGTCTCCCTTACTTTCTACCCTTGATGAAAAAGAACTGTAAGGAGCCTCAGAAAGCACCATTTCCAACATTCACCATCTGTAGATACAGTTAGCGCACATCTGACCATGTCTCCCTTACTTTCTACCCTTGATGAACAAGAACTGTAAGGAGCCTCAGAAAGCACCATTTCCAACATTCACCATCTGTAGACACAATTAGCGCACATCTGACCATGTCTCCCTTACTTTCTACCCTTGATGAACAAGAACTGTAAGGAGCCTCAGAAAGCACCATTTCCAACTTTCACCATCTGTAGACATAGTTAGCGTACAGCTGTACACGTCTACCTTACTCACTACCCTAGGTGAAGGAGAACAGTAAGGAGCTCAGAAGGCACCATTTCCAACATTCACCATCTGTAGACACAGTTAGCGCACATCTGACCATGTCTCCCTTACTTTCTACCCTTGATGAACAAGAACTGTAAGGAGCCTCAGAAAGCACCATTTCCAACATTCACCATCTGTAGACACAGTTAGCGCACATCTGACCATGTCTCCCTTACTTTCTACCCTTGATGAACAAGAACTGTAAGGAGCCTCAGAAAGCACCATTTCCAACATTCACCATCTGTAGACACAGTTAGCGCACATCTGACCATGTCTCCCTTACTTTCTACCCCTGATGAACAAGAACTGTAAGGAGCCTCAGAAAGCACCATTTCCAACATTCACCATCTGTAGACACAGTTAGCGCACATCTGACCATGTCTCCCTTACTTTCTACCCTTGATGAACAAGAACTGTAAGGAGCCTCAGAAAGCACCATTTCCAACATTCACCATCTGTAGACATAGTTAGCGTACAGCTGTACACGTCTACCTTACTCACTACCCTAGGTGAAGGAGAACAGTAAGGAGCTCAGAAGGCACCATTTCCAACATTCACGATCTGTAGACACAGTTAGCGCACATCTGACCATGTCTCCCTTACTTTCTACCCTTGATGAACAAGAACTGTAAGGAGCCTCAGAAAGCACCATTTCCAACATTCACCATCTGTAGACACAGTTAGCGCACATCTGACCATGTCTCCCTTACTTTCTACCCTTGATGAACAAGAACTGTAAGGAGCCTCAGAAAGCACCATTCCCAACATTCACCATCTGTAGACACAGTTAGCGCACATCCGACCATGTCTACCTTACTTTCTACCCTTGATGAACAAGAACTGTAAGGAGCCTCAGAAAGCACCATTTCCAACATTCACCATCTGTAGACACAGTTAGCGCACATCTGACCATGTCTCCCTTACTTTCTACCCTTGATGAACAAGAACTGTAAGGAGCCTCAGAAAGCACCATTTCCAACATTCACCATCTGTGGACACAGTTAGCGCACATCTGACCATGTCTCTTTTACTTTCTACCCTTGATGAACAAGAACTGTAAGGAGAATCAGAAAGCACCATTTCCAACATTCACCATCTGTAGACATAGTTAGCGTACAGCTGTACACGTCTACCTTACTCACTACCATAGGTGAAGGAGAACAGTAAGGAGCTCAGGAGGCAAGATTTCCAACATTCAAGATCTGTAGACACAGTTAGCGCACATCTGACCATGTCTCCCTTACTTTGTACCCTTGATGAACAAGAACCGTAAGGAGCCTCAGAAAGCACCATTTCCAACATTCACCATCTGTAGACACAATTAGCGCACATCTGACCATGTCTCCCTTACTTTCTACCCTTGATGAACAAGAACTGTAAGGATCCTCAGACAGCACCATTTCCAACATTCACCATCTGTAGACACAGTTAGCGCACATCTGACCATGTCTCCCTTACTTTCTACCCTTGATGAACAAGAACTGTAAGGAGCCTCAGAAAGCACCATTTCTAACATTCACCATCTGTAGACACAGTTAGTGCGCATCTGACCATGTCTCCCTTACTTTCTACCCTTGATGAACAAGAACTGTAAGGAGCCTCAGAAAGCACCATTTCCAACATTCACCATCTGTAGACATAGTTAGCGTACAGCTGTACACGTCTACCTTACTCACTACTCTAGGTGAAGGAGAACAGTAAGGAGCTCAGAAGGCACCATTTCCAACATTCACCATCTGTAGACACAGTTTGCGCACATCTGACCATGTCTCCCTTACTTTCTACCCTTGATGAACAAGAACTGTAAGGAGCCTCAGAAAGCACCATTTCCAACATTCACCATCTGTAGACACAGTTAGCGCACATCTGACAATGTCTCCCTTACTTTCTACCCTTGATGAACAAGCACTGTAAGGAGCCTCAGAAAGCACCATTTCCAACATTCACCATCTGTAGACACAGTTAGCGCACATCTGACCATGTCTCCCTTACTTTCTACCCTTGATGAAAAAGAACTGTAAGGAGCCTCAGAAAGCACCATTTCCAACATTCACCATCTGTAGATACAGTTAGCGCACATCTGACCATGTCTCCCTTACTTTCTACCCTTGATGAACAAGAACTGTAAGGAGCCTCAGAAAGCACCATTTCCAACATTCACCATCTGTAGACACAATTAGCGCACATCTGACCATGTCTCCCTTACTTTCTACCCTTGATGAACAAGAACTGTAAGGAGCCTCAGAAAGCACCATTTCCAACTTTCACCATCTGTAGACATAGTTAGCGTACAGCTGTACACGTCTACCTTACTCACTACCCTAGGTGAAGGAGAACAGTAAGGAGCTCAGAAGGCACCATTTCCAACATTCACCATCTGTAGACACAGTTAGCGCACATCTGACCATGTCTCCCTTACTTTCTACCCTTGATGAACAAGAACTGTAAGGAGCCTCAGAAAGCACCATTTCCAACATTCACCATCTGTAGACACAGTTAGCGCACATCTGACCATGTCTCCCTTACTTTCTACCCTTGATGAACAAGAACTGTAAGGAGCCTCAGAAAGCACCATTCCCAACATTCACCATCTGTAGACACAGTTAGCGCACATCCGACCATGTCTACCTTACTTTCTACCCTTGATGAACAAGAACTGTAAGGAGCCTCAGAAAGCACCATTTCCAACATTCACCATCTGTAGACACAGTTAGCGCACATCTGACCATGTCTCCCTTACTTTCTACCCTTGATGAACAAGAACTGTAAGGAGCCTCAGAAAGCACCATTTCCAACATTCACCATCTGTGGACACAGTTAGCGAACATCTGACCATGTCTCTTTTACTTTCTACCCTTGATGAACAAGAACTGTAAGGAGAATCAGAAAGCACCATTTCCAACATTCACCATCTGTAGACATAGTTAGCGTACAGCTGTACACGTCTACCTTACTCACTACCATAGGTGAAGGAGAACAGTAAGGAGCTCAGGAGGCAAGATTTCCAACATTCAAGATCTGTAGACACAGTTAGCGCACATCTGACCATGTCTCCCTTACTTTGTACCCTTGATGAACAAGAACCGTAAGGAGCCTCAGAAAGCACCATTTCCAACATTCACCATCTGTAGACACAATTAGCGCACATCTGACCATGTCTCCCTTACTTTCTACCCTTGATGAACAAGAACTGTAAGGATCCTCAGACAGCACCATTTCCAACATTCACCATCTGTAGACACAGTTAGCGCACATCTGACCATGTCTCCCTTACTTTCTACCCTTGATGAACAAGAACTGTAAGGAGCCTCAGAAAGCACCATTTCCAACATTCACCATCTGTAGACACAGTTAGCGCACATCTGACCATGTCTCCCTTACTTTCTACCCTTGATGAACAAGAACTGTAAGGAGCCTCAGAAAGCACCATTTCTAACATTCACCATCTGTAGACACAGTTAGCGCGCATCTGACCATGTCTCCCTTACTTTCTACCCTTGATGAACAAGAACTGTAAGGAGCCTCAGAAAGCACCATTTCCAACATTCACCATCTGTAGACATAGTTAGCGTACAGCTGTACACGTCTACCTTACTCACTACTCTAGGTGAAGGAGAACAGTAAGGAGCTCAGAAGGCACCATTTCCAACATTCACCATCTGTAGACACAGTTTGCGCACATCTGACCATGTCTCCCTTACTTTCTACCCTTGATGAACAAGAACTGTAAGGAGCCTCAGAAAGCACCATTTCCAACATTCACCATCTGTAGACACAGTTAGCGCACATCTGACAATGTCTCCCTTACTTTCTACCCTTGATGAACAAGCACTGTAAGGAGCCTCAGAAAGCACCATTTCCAACATTCACCATCTGTAGACACAGTTAGCGCACATCTGACCATGTCTCCCTTACTTTCTACCCTTGATGAAAAAGAACTGTAAGGAGCCTCAGAAAGCACCATTTCCAACATTCACCATCTGTAGATACAGTTAGCGCACATCTGACCATGTCTCCCTTACTTTCTACCCTTGATGAACAAGAACTGTAAGGAGCCTCAGAAAGCACCATTTCCAACATTCACCATCTGTAGACACAATTAGCGCACATCTGACCATGTCTCCCTTACTTTCTACCCTTGATGAACAAGAACTGTAAGGAGCCTCAGGAAGCACCATTTCCAACTTTCACCATCTGTAGACATAGTTAGCGTACAGCTGTACACGTCTACCTTACTCACTACCCTAGGTGAAGGAGAACAGTAAGGAGCTCAGAAGGCACCATTTCCAACATTCACCATCTGTAGACACAGTTAGCGCACATCTGACCATGTCTCCCTTACTTTCTACCCTTGATGAACAAGAACTGTAAGGAGCCTCAGAAAGCACCATTTCCAACATTCACCATCTGTAGACACAGTTAGCGCACATCTGACCATGTCTCCCTTACTTTCTACCCTTGATGAACAAGAACTGTAAGGAGCCTCAGAAAGCACCATTTCCAACATTCACCATCTGTAGACACAGTTAGCGCACATCTGACCATGTCTCCCTTACTTTCTACCCCTGATGAACAAGAACTGTAAGGAGCCTCAGAAAGCACCATTTCCAACATTCACCATCTGTAGACACAGTTAGCGCACATCTGACCATGTCTCCCTTACTTTCTACCCTTGATGAACAAGAACTGTAAGGAGCCTCAGAAAGCACCATTTCCAACATTCACCATCTGTAGACATAGTTAGCGTACAGCTGTACACGTCTACCTTACTCACTACCCTAGGTGAAGGAGAACAGTAAGGAGCTCAGAAGGCACCATTTCCAACATTCACGATCTGTAGACACAGTTAGCGCACATCTGACAATGTCTCCCTTACTTTCTACCCTTGATGAACAAGAACTGTAAGGAGCCTCAGAAAGCACCATTTCCAACATTCACCATCTGTAGACACAGTTAGCGCACATCTGACCATGTCTCCCTTACTTTCTACCCTTGATGAACAAGAACTGTAAGGAGCCTCAGAAAGCACCATTCCCAACATTCACCATCTGTAGACACAGTTAGCGCACATCCGACCATGTCTACCTTACTTTCTACCCTTGATGAACAAGAACTGTAAGGAGCCTCAGAAAGCACCATTTCCAACATTCACCATCTGTAGACACAGTTAGCGCACATCTGACCATGTCTCCCTTACTTTCTACCCTTGATGAACAAGAACTGTAAGGAGCCTCAGAAAGCACCATTTCCAACATTCACCATCTGTGGACACAGTTAGCGCACATCTGACCATGTCTCCCTTACTTTCTACCCTTGATGAACAAGAACTGTAAGGAGAATCAGAAAGCACCATTTCCAACATTCACCATCTGTAGACATAGTTAGCGTACAGCTGTACACGTCTACCTTACTCACTACCATAGGTGAAGGAGAACAGTAAGGAGCTCAGGAGGCAAGATTTCCAACATTCAAGATCTGTAGACACAGTTAGCGCACATCTGACCATGTCTCCCTTACTTTCTACCCTTGATGAACAAGAACTGTAAGGAGCCTCAGAAAGCACCATTTCCAACATTCACCATCTGTAGACACAGTTAGCGCACATCTGACCATGTCTCCCTTACTTTCTACCCTTGATGAACAAGAACTGTAAGGAGCCTCAGAAAGCACCATTCCCAACATTCACCATCTGTAGACACAGTTAGCGCACATCCGACCATGTCTACCTTACTTTCTACCCTTGATGAACAAAAACTGTAAGGAGCCTCAGAAAGCACCATTTCCAACATTCACCATCTGTAGACACAGTTAGCGCACATCTGACCATGTCTCCCTTACTTTCTACCCTTGATGAACAAGAACTGTAAGGAGCCTCAGAAAGCACCATTTCCAACATTCTCCATCTGTAGACACAGTTAGCGCACATCTGACCATGTCTCCCTTACTTTCTACCCTTGATGAACAAGAACTGTAAGGAGAATCAGAAAGCACCATTTCCAACATTCACCATCTGTAGACACAGTTAGTGCACATCTGACCATGTCTCCCTTACTTTCTACCCTTGTTGAACAAAAACTGTAAGGAGCCTCAGAAAGCACCATTTCCAACATTCACCATCTGTAGACATAGTTAGCGTACAGCTGTACACGTCTACCTTACTCACTACCCTAGGTGAAGGAAAACAGTAAGGAGCCCAGAAGCACCATTTCCAACATTCACCATCTGTAGACACAGTTAGCGCACATCTGACCATGTCTCTTTTACTTTCTACCCTTGATGAACAAGAACTGTAAGGAGCCTCAGAAAGCACCAATTCCAACATTCACTATCTGTAGACACAGTTAGCGCACATCTGACCATGTCTCCCTTACTTTCTACCCTTGATGAACAAGAACTGTAAGGAGCCTCAGAAAGTTCCATTTCTAACATTCACCATCTGTAGACACAGTTAGCCCACATCTAACCATGTCTCCCTTACTTTCTACCCTTGATGAAGAAGAACTGTCAGGAGCCTCAGAAAGCACCTTTTCCAACATTCACCATCTGTAGACACAATTAGCGCACATCTGACTATGTCTCCCTTACTTTCTACCCTTGATGAACAAGAACTGTAAGGAGCCTCAGAAAGCACCATTTCCAACTTTCACCATCTGTAGACATAGTTAGCGTACAGCTGTACACGTCTACCTTACTCACTACCCTAGGTGAAGGAAAACAGTAAGGAGCTCAGAAGGCACCATTTCCTACATTCACCATCTGTAGACACAGTTAGCGCACATCTGACCATGTCTCCCTTACTTTCTACCCTTGATGAACAAGAACTGTAATTAGCCTCAGAAAGCACCATATCCAACATTCACCATCTGTAGACACAGTTAGCGCACATCTGACCATGTCTCCCTTACTTTCTACCCTTGATGAACAAGAACTGTAAGGAGCCTCAGAAAATACCATTTCCAACATTCACCATCTGTAGACACAGTTAGCGCACATCTGACCATGTCTGTCTTACTTTCTACCCTTGATGAACAAGGACTGTAAGGAGCCTCAGAAAGCACCATTTCCAACATTCACCATCTGTAGACACAGTTAGCGCACATCTGACCATGTCTCCCTTACTTTCTACCCTTGATGAACAAGAACTGTTAGGAGCCTCAGAAAGCACCATTTCCAACATTCACCATCTGTAGACACAGTTAGCGCACATCTGACCATGTCTCCCTTACTTTCTACCCTTGATGAACAAGAACTGTAAGGAGCCTCAGAAAGCACCATTTCCAACATTCACCATCTGTAGACATAGTTAGCGTACAACTGTACACGTCTACCTTACTCACTACCCTAGGTGAAGGAGAACAGTAAGGAGCTCAGAAGGCACCATTTCCAACATTCACCATCTGTAGACACAGTTAGCGCACATCTGACCATGTCTCCCTTACTTTCTACCCTTGATGAACAAGAACTGTAAGGAGCCTCAGAAAGCACCATTTCCAACATTCACCATCTGTAGACACAGTTAGCGCACATCTGACCATGTCTCCCTTACTTTCTACCCTTGATGAACAAGAACTGTAAGGAGCCTCAGAAAGCACCATTTCCAACATTCACCATCTGTAGACACAGTTAGCGCACATCTGACCATGTCTCCCTTACTTTCTACCCCTGATGAACAAGAACTGTAAGGAGCCTCAGAAAGCACCATTTCCAACATTCACCATCTGTAGACACAGTTAGAGCACATCTGACCATGTCTCCCTTACTTTCTACCCTTGATGAACAAGAACTGTAAGGAGCCTCAGAAAGCACCATTCCCAACATTCACCATCTGTAGACACAGTTAGCGCACATCTGACCATGTCTACCTTACTTTCTACCCTTGATGAACAAGAACTGTAAGGAGCCTCAGAAAGCACCATTTCCAACATTCACCATCTGTAGACACAGTTAGCGCACATCTGACCATGTCTCCCTTACTTTCTACCCTTGATGAACAAGAACTGTAAGGAGCCTCAGAAAGCACCATTTCCAACATTCACCATCTGTGGACACAGTTAGCGCACATCTGACCATGTCTCTTTTACTTTCTACCCTTGATGAACAAGAACTGTAAGGAGAATCAGAAAGCACCATTTCCAACATTCACCATCTGTAGACATAGTTAGCGTACAGCTGTACACGTCTACCTTACTCACTACCATAGGTGAAGGAGAACAGTAAGGAGCTCAGGAGGCAAGATTTCCAACATTCAAGATCTGTAGACACAGTTAGCGCACATCTGACCATGTCTCCCTTACTTTCTACCCTTGATGAACAAGAACTGTAAGGAGCCTCAGAAAGCACCATTTCCAACATTCACCATCTGTAGACACAGTTAGCGCACATCTGACCATGTCTCCCTTACTTTCTACCCTTGATGAACAAGAACTGTAAGGAGCCTCAGAAAGCACCATTCCCAACATTCACCATCTGTAGACACAGTTAGCGCACATCCGACCATGTCTACCTTACTTTCTACCCTTGATGAACAAAAACTGTAAGGAGCCTCAGAAAGCACCATTTCCAACATTCACCATCTGTAGACACAGTTAGCGCACATCTGACCATGTCTCCCTTACTTTCTACCCTTGATGAACAAGAACTGTAAGGAGCCTCAGAAAGCACCATTTCCAACATTCACCATCTGTAGACACTGTTAGCGCACATCTGACCATGTCTCCCTTACTTTCTACCCTTGATGAACAAGAACTGTAAGGAGAATCAGAAAGCACCATTTCCAACATTCACCATCTGTAGACACAGTTAGTGCACATCTGACCATGTCTCCCTTACTTTCTACCCTTGTTGAACAAAAACTGTAAGGAGCCTCAGAAAGCACCATTTCCAACATTCACCATCTGTAGACATAGTTAGCGTACAGCTGTACACGTCTACCTTACTCACTACCCTAGGTGAAGGAAAACAGTAAGGAGCCCAGAAGCACCATTTCCAACATTCACCATCTGTAGACACAGTTAGCGCACATCTGACCATGTCTCCCTTACTTTCTTCCCTTGATGAACAAGAACTGTAAGGAGCCTCAGAAAGCACCATTTCCAACATTCACTATCTGTAGACACAGTTAGCGCACATCTGACCATGTCTCCCTTACTTTCTACCCTTGATGAACAAGAACTGTAAGGAGCCTCAGAAAGCTCCATTTCTAACATTCACCATCTGTAGACACAGTTAGCGCACATCTAACCATGTCTCCCCTACTTTCTACCCTTGATGAAGAAGAACTGTCAGGAGCCTCAGAAAGCACCTTTTCCAACATTCACCATCTGTAGACATAGTTAGCGTACAGCTGAAAACGTCTACCTTACTCACTACCCTAGGTGAAGGAGAACAGTAAGGAGCTCAGAAGGCACCATTTCCAACATTCACCATCTGTAGACACAGTTAGCGCACATCTGACCATGTCTCCCTTACTTTCTACCCTTGATGAACAAGGACTGTAAGGAGCCTCAGAAAGCACCATTTCCAACATTCACCATCTGTAGACACAGTTAGCGCACATCTGACCATGTCTCCCTTACTTTCTACCCTTGATGAACAAGAACTGTAAGGAGCCTCAGAAAGCACCATTTCCAACATTCACCATCTGTAGACATAGTTAGCGTACAGCTGTACACGTCTACCTTACTCACTACCCTAGGTGAACGAGAACAGTAAGGAGCTCAGAAGGCACCATTTCCAACATTCACCATCTGTAGACACAGTTAGCGCACATCTGACCATGTCTCCCTTACTTTCTACCCTTGATGAACAAGAACTGTAAGGAGCCTCAGAAAATACCATTTCCAACATTCACCATCAGTAGGCACAGTTAGCGCACAACTGACCATGTATACCTTACTTTCTACCCTTGATGAACAAGAACTGTAAGGAGCCTCAGAAACCACCATTTCCAACATTCACCATCTGTAGACATAGTTAGCGTACAGCTGTACACGTCTACCTTACTCACTACCCTAGGTGAAGGAGAACAGTAAGGAGCTCAGAAGGCACCATTTCCAACATTCACCATCTGTAGACACAGTTAGCGCACATCTGACCATGTCTCCCTTACTTTCTACCCTTGATGAACAAGAACTGTAAGGAGCCTCAGAAAGTATCTTTTCCAACATTCACCATCTGTAGACACGATTAGCGCACATCTGACCATGTCTCCCTTACTTTCTACCCTTGATGAACAAGAACTGTAAGGAGCCTCAGAAAGCACCATTTCCAACATTCACCATCTGTAGACACAGTTAGCGCACATCTGACCATGTCTCCCTTACTTTCCACCCTCGATGAACAAGAACTGTAAGGAGCCTCAGAAAGCACCATTTCCAACATTCACCATCTGTACACACAGTTAGCGCATATCTGACCATGTCTCCCTTACTTTCTACCCTTGATGAACAAGAACTGTAAGGAGCCTCAGAAAGCACCATTTCCAACATTCACCATCTGTAGACATAGTTAGTGTACAGCTGTACACGTCTACCTTACTCACTACCCTAGGTGAAGAAGAACAGTAAGGAGCTCAGAAGGCACCATTTCCAACATTCACCATCTGTAGATACAGTTAGCGCACATCTGACCATGTATCCCTTACTTTCTACCCTTGATGAACAAGAACTGTAAGGAGCCTAAGAGAGCACCATTTCCAACATTCACTATCTGTAGACACAGTTAGCGCACATCTGACCATGTCTCCCTTACTTTCTACCCTTGATGAACAAGATCTGTAAGGAGCCTCAGAAAGCACCATTTCCAACATTCACTATCTGTAGACACAGTTAGCGCACATCTGACCATGTCTCCCTTACTTTCTACCCTTGATGAACAACAACTGTAAGGAGCCTCAGAAAGCACCATTTCCAACATTCACCATCTGTAGACATAGTTAGCGTACAGCTGTACACGTCTACCTTACTCACTACCCTAGGTGAAGAAGAACAGTAAGGAGCTCAGAAGGCACCATTTCCAACATTCACCATCTGTAGACACAGTTGGCGCACATCTGACCATGTATCCCTTACTTTCTACCCTTGATGAACAAGAACTGTAAGAAGCCTCAGAAAGCACCATTTCCAACATTCACCATCTGTAGACACAGTTAGCGCACATCTGACCATGTCTCCCTTACTTTCTACCCTTGTTGAACAAGAACTGTAAGGAGCCTCAGAAAGCACCATTTCCAACATTCACCATCTGTAGACATAGTTAGCGTACAGCTGTACACGTGTACCTTACTCACTACCCTAGGTGAAGGAGAACAGTAAGGAGCTCAGAAGGCACCATTTCCAACTTTCACCATCTGTAGACACAGTTAGCGCACATCTGACCATGTCTCCCTTACTTTCTACCCTTGATGAACAAGAACTGTAAGGAGCCTCAGAAAGCACCATTTCCAACATTCACCATCTGTAGACACAGTTAGCGCACATCTGACCATGCCTCCCTTACTTTCTACCCTTGATGAAGAAGAACTGTAAGGAGCCTCGGAAAGCACCTTTTCCAACATTCACCATCTGTAGACACAGTTAGTGCACATCTGACCATGTCTCCCTTACTTTCTACCCTTGTTGAACAAAAACTGTAAGGAGCCTCAGAAAGCACCATTTCCAACATTCACCATCTGTAGACATAGTTAGCGTACAGCTGTACACGTCTACCTTACTCACTACCCTAGGTGAAGGAAAACAGTAAGGAGCCCAGAAGCACCATTTCCAACATTCACCATCTGTAGACACAGTTAGCGCACATCTGACCATGTCTCCCTTACTTTCTACCCTTGATGAACAAGAACTGTAAGGAGCCTCAGAAAGCACCATTTCCAACATTCACTATCTGTAGACACAGTTAGCGCACATCTGACCATGTCTCCCTTACTTTCTACCCTTGATGAACAAGAACTGTAAGGAGCCTCAGAAAGCTCCATTTCTAACATTCACCATCTGTAGACACAGTTAGCGCACATCTAACCATGTCTCCCTTACTTTCTACCCTTGATGAAGAAGAACTGTCAGGAGCCTCAGAAAGCACCTTTTCCAACATTCACCATCTGTAGACATAGTTAGCGTACAGCTGAAAACGTCTACCTTACTCACTACCCTAGGTGAAGGAGAACAGTAAGGAGCTCAGAAGGCACCATTTCCAACATTCACCATCTGTAGACACAGTTAGCGCACATCTGACCATGTCTCCCTTACTTTCTACCCTTGATGAACAAGGACTGTAAGGAGCCTCAGAAAGCACCATTTCCAACATTCACCATCTGTAGACACAGTTAGCGCACATCTGACCATGTCTCCCTTACTTTCTACCCTTGATGAACAAGAACTGTAAGGAGCCTCAGAAAGCACCATTTCCAACATTCACCATCTGTAGACATAGTTAGCGTACAGCTGTACACGTCTACCTTACTCACTACCCTAGGTGAACGAGAACAGTAAGGAGCTCAGAAGGCACCATTTCCAACATTCACCATCTGTAGACACAGTTAGCGCACATCTGACCATGTCTCCCTTACTTTCTACCCTTGATGAACAAGAACTGTAAGGAGCCTCAGAAAATACCATTTCCAACATTCACCATCAGTAGGCACAGTTAGCGCACAACTGACCATGTATACCTTACTTTCTACCCTTGATGAACAAGAACTGTAAGGAGCCTCAGAAACCACCATTTCCAACATTCACCATCTGTAGACATAGTTAGCGTACAGCTGTACACGTCTACCTTACTCACTACCCTAGGTGAAGGAGAACAGTAAGGAGCTCAGAAGGCACCATTTCCAACATTCACCATCTGTAGACACAGTTAGCGCACATCTGACCATGTCTCCCTTACTTTCTACCCTTGATGAACAAGAACTATAAGGAGCCTCAGAAAGCATCTTTTCCAACATTCACCATCTGTAGACACGGTTAGCGCACATCTGACCATGTCTCCCTTACTTTCTACCCTTGATGAACAAGAACTGTAAGGAGCCTCAGAAAGCACCATTTCCAACATTCACCATCTGTAGACACAGTTAGCGCACATCTGACCATGTCTCCCTTACTTTCCACCCTCGATGAACAAGAACTGTAAGGAGCCTCAGAAAGCACCATTTCCAACATTCACCATCTGTACACACAGTTAGCGCATATCTGACCATGTCTCCCTTACTTTCTACCCTTGATGAACAAGAACTGTAAGGAGCCTCAGAAAGCACCATTTCCAACATTCACCATCTGTAGACATAGTTAGTGTACAGCTGTACACGTCTACCTTACTCACTACCCTAGGTGAAGAAGAACAGTAAGGAGCTCAGAAGGCACCATTTCCAACATTCACCATCTGTAGATACAGTTAGCGCACATCTGACCATGTATCCCTTACTTTCTACCCTTGATGAACAAGAACTGTAAGGAGCCTAAGAGAGCACCATTTCCAACATTCACTATCTGTAGACACAGTTAGCGCACATCTGACCATGTCTCCCTTACTTTCTACCCTTGATGAACAAGATCTGTAAGGAGCCTCAGAAAGCACCATTTCCAACATTCACTATCTGTAGACACAGTTAGCGCACATCTGACCATGTCTCCCTTACTTTCTACCCTTGATGAACAACAACTGTAAGGAGCCTCAGAAAGCACCATTTCCAACATTCACCATCTGTAGACATAGTTAGCGTACAGCTGTACACGTCTACCTTACTCACTACCCTAGGTGAAGTAGAACAGTAAGGAGCTCAGAAGGCACCATTTCCAACATTCACCATCTGTAGACACAGTTGGCGCACATCTGACCATGTATCCCTTACTTTCTACCCTTGATGAACAAGAACTGTAAGAAGCCTCAGAAAGCACCATTTCCAACATTCACCATCTGTAGACACAGTTAGCGCACATCTGACCATGTCTCCCTTACTTTCTACCCTTGATGAACAAGAACTGTAAGGAGCCTCAGAAAGCACCATTCCCAACATTCACCATCTGTAGACACAGTTAGCGCACATCTGACCATGTCTCCCTTACTTTCTACCCTTGATGAACAAGGACTGTAAGGAGCCTCAGAAAGCACCATTTCCAACATTCACCATCTGTAGACACAGTTAGCGCACATCTGACCATGTCTCCCTTACTTTCTACCCTTGATGAACAAGAACTGTAAGGAGCCTCAGAAAGCACCATTTCCAACATTCACCATCTGTAGACATAGTTAGCGTACAGCTGTACACGTCTACCTTACTCACTACCCTAGGTGAACGAGAACAGTAAGGAGCTCAGAAGGCACCATTTCCAACATTCACCATCTGTAGACACAGTTAGCGCACATCTGACCATGTCTCCCTTACTTTCTACCCTTGATGAACAAGAACTGTAAGGAGCCTCAGAAAATACCATTTCCAACATTCACCATCAGTAGGCACAGTTAGCGCACAACTGACCATGTATACCTTACTTTCTACCCTTGATGAACAAGAACTGTAAGGAGCCTCAGAAACCACCATTTCCAACATTCACCATCTGTAGACATAGTTAGCGTACAGCTGTACACGTCTACCTTACTCACTACCCTAGGTGAAGGAGAACAATAAGGAGCTCAGAAGGCACCATTTCCAACATTCACCATCTGTAGACACAGTTAGCGCACATTTGACCATGTCTCCCTTACTTTCTACCCTTGATGAACAAGAACTGTAAGGAGCCTCAGAAAGCACCATTTCCAACATTCACCATCTGTAGACACAGTTAGCGCACATCTGACCATGTCTCCCTTACTTTCCACCCTCGATGAACAAGAACTGTAAGGAGCCTCAGAAAGCACCATTTCCAACATTCACCATCTGTACACACAGTTAGCGCATATCTGACCATGTCTCCCTTACTTTCTACCCTTGATGAACAAGAACTGTAAGGAGCCTCAGAAAGCACCATTTCCAACATTCACCATCTGTAGACATAGTTAGTGTACAGCTGTACACGTCTACCTTACTCACTACCCTAGGTGAAGAAGAACAGTAAGGAGCTCAGAAGGCACCATTTCCAACATTCACCATCTGTAGATACAGTTAGCGCACATCTGACCATGTATCCCTTACTTTCTACCCTTGATGAACAAGAACTGTAAGGAGCCTAAGAGAGCACCATTTCCAACATTCACTATCTGTAGACACAGTTAGCGCACATCTGACCATGTCTCCCTTACTTTCTACCCTTGATGAACAAGATCTGTAAGGAGCCTCAGAAAGCACCATTTCCAACATTCACTATCTGTAGACACAGTTAGCGCACATCTGACCATGTCTCCCTTACTTTCTACCCTTGATGAACAACAACTGTAAGGAGCCTCAGAAAGCACCATTTCCAACATTCACCATCTGTAGACATAGTTAGCGTACAGCTGTACACGTCTACCTTACTCACTACCCTAGGTGAAGAAGAACAGTAAGGAGCTCAGAAGGCACCATTTCCAACATTTACCATCTGTAGACACAGTTGGCGCACATCTGACCATGTATCCCTTACTTTCTACCCTTGATGAACAAGAACTGTAAGAAGCCTCAGAAAGCACCATTTCCAACATTCACCATCTGTAGACACAGTTAGCGCACATCTGACCATGTCTCCCTTACTTTCTACCCTTGTTGAACAAGAACTGTAAGGAGCCTCAGAAAGCACCATTTCCAACATTCACCATCTGTAGACATAGTTAGCGTACAGCTGTACACGTCTACCTTACTCACTACCCTAGGTGAAGGAAAACAGTAAGGAGCTCAGAAGGCACCATTTCCAACATTCACCATCTGTAGACACAGTTAGCGCACATCTGACCATGTCTCCCTTACTTTCTACCCTTGATGAACAAGAACTGTAAGGAGCCTCAGAAAGCACCATTTCCAACATTCACCATCTGTAGACACAGTTAGCGCACATCTGACCATGTCTCCCTTACTTTCTACCCTTGATGAAGAAGAACTGTAAGGAGCCTCGGAAAGCACCTTTTCCAACATTCACCATCTGTAGACATAGTTAGCGTACAGCTGTAAACGTCTACCTTACTCACTACCCTAGGTGAAGGAGAACAGTAAGGAGCTCAGAAGGCACCATTTCCAACATTCACCATCTGTAGACACAGTTAGCACACATCTGACCATGTCTCCCTTACTTTCCACCCTTGATGAACGAGAACTGTAAGGAGCCTCAGAAAGCACCATTTCCAACATTCACCATCTGTAGACACAGTTAGCGCACATCTGACCATGTCTCCCTTACTTTCTACCTTTGATGAACAAGAACTGTAAGGAGCCTCAGAAAGCACCATTTCCAACATTCACCATCTGTAGGCACAGTTAGCGCACATCTGACCATGTCTCCCTTACTTTCTACCCTTGATGAACAAGAACTGTAAGGAGCCTCAGAAAGCACCATTTCCAACATTCGCCATCTGTAGACACAGTTAGCGCACATCTGACCATGTCTCCCTTACTTTCTACCCTTGATGAACAAGAACTGTAAGGAGCCTCAGAAAGCACCATATCCAACATTCACCATCTGTAGACACAGTTAGCGCACATCTGACCATGTCTCCCTTACTTTCTACCCTTGATGAACACGAAGTGTAAGGCGCCTCAGAAAGCACCATTTCCAACATTCACCATCTGTAGACATAGTTAGCGTACAGCTGTACACGTCTACCTCACTCACTACCCTAGGTGAAGGAAAACAGTAAGGAGCTCAGAAGGCACCATTTCCAACATTCACCATCTGTAGACACAGTTAGCGCACATCTGACCATGTCTCCCTTACTTTCTACCCTTGATGAACAAGAACTGTAAGGAGCCTCAGAAAGCACAATTTCCAACATTCACCATCTGTAAACACAGTTAGCGCACATGTGACCATGTCTCCCTTACTTTCTACCCTTGATGAACAAGAACTGTAAGGAGCCTCAGAAAGCACCTTTTCCAACATTCACCATCTGTAGACATAGTTAGCGTACAGCTGTACACGTCTACCTTACTCACTACCGTAGGTGAAGGAGAACAGTAAGGATCTCAGAAGGCACCATTTCCAACATTCACCATCTGTAGATACAGTTAGCGCACATCTGACCATGTATCCCTTACTTTCTACCCTTGATGAACAAGAACTGTAAGGAGCCTCAGAGAGCATCATTTCCAACATTCACCATCTGTAGACACAGTTAGCGCACATCTGACCATGTCTCCCTTACTTTCTACCCTTGATGAACAAGATCTGTAAGGAGCCTCAGAAAGCACCATTTCCAACATTCACTATCTGTAGACACAGTTAGCGCACATCTGACAATGTCTCCCTTACTTTCTACCCTTGATGAACAAGAACTGTAAGGAGCCTCAGAAAGCACCATTTCCAACATTCACCATCTGTAGACATAGTTAGCGTACAGCTGTACACGTCTACCTTACTCACTACCCTAGGTGAAGGAGAACAGTAAGGAGCTCAGAAGGCACCATTTCCAACATTCACCATCTGTAGACACAGTTAGCGCACATCTGACCATGTCTCCCTTACTTTCTACCCTTGATGAACAAGAACTGTAAGGAGCCTCAGAAAGCACCATTTCCAACATTCACCATCTGTAGACACAGTTAGCGCACATCTGACCATGTCTCCCTTACTTTCTACCCTTGATGAACAAGAACCGTGAGGAGCCTCAGAAAGCACCATTTCCAACATTCACCATCTGTAGGCACAGTTAGCGCACATCTGACCATGTCTCCCTTACTTTCTACAATTGATGAAGAAGAACTGTAAGGAGCCTCAGAAAGCACCTTTTCCAACATTCACCATCTGTAGACATAGTTAGCGTACAGCTGTACACGTCTACCTTACTCACTACCCTAGGTGAAGGAGAACAGCAAGGAGCTCAGAAGGCACCATTTCCAACATTCACCATCTGTAGACACAGTTAGCGCACATCTGACCATGTCACCTTTACTTTATACCCTTGATGAACAAGAACTGTAAGGAGCCTCAGAAAGCACCATTTCCAACATTCACCATCTGTAGACACAGTTAGCGCACATCTGACCATGTCTCCCTTACTTTCTACCCTTCATGAACAAGAACTGTAAGGAGCCTCAGAAAGCACCATTTCCAACATTCACCATCTGTAGGCACAGTTAGCGCACATCTGACCATGTCTCCCTTACTTTCTACCCTTGATGAAGTAGTACTGTAAGGAGCCTCAGAAAGAACCTTTTCCAACATTCACCATCTGTAGACATAGTTAGCGTACAGCTGTAAACGTCTACCTTACTCACTACCCTAGGTGAAGGAGAACACTAAGGAGCTCAGAAGGCACCATTTCCAACATTCACCATCTGTAGACACAGTTAGCGCTCATCTGACCATGTCTCCCTTACTTTCTACCCTTGATGAACAAGAACTGTAAGGAGCCTCAGAAAGCACCTTTTCCAACATTCACCGTCTGTAGACATAGTTAGCGTACAGCTGTACACGTCTACCTTACTCACTACCCTAGGTGAAGGAGAACAGTAAGGAGCTCAGAAGGCACCATTTCCAACATTCACCATCTGTAGACACAGTTAGCGCACATCTGACCATGTCTCCCTTACTTTCTACCCTTGATGAACAAGAACTGTAAGGAGCCTCAGAAAGCACCATTTCCAACATTCACCATCTGTGGACACAGTTAGCGCACATCTGACCATGTCTCTTTTACTTTCTACCCTTGATGAACAAGAACTGTAAGGAGAATCAGAAAGCACCATTTCCAACATTCACCATCTGTAGACATAGTTAGCGTACAGCTGTACACGTCTACCTTACTCACTACCATAGGTGAAGGAGAACAGTAAGGAGCTCAGGAGGCAAGATTTCCAACATTCAAGATCTGTAGACACAGTTAGCGCACATCTGACCATGTCTCCCTTACTTTCTACCCTTGATGAACAAGAACTGTAAGGAGCCTCAGAAAGCACCATTTCCAACATTCACCATCTGTAGACACAGTTAGCGCACATCTGACCATGTCTCCCTTACTTTCTACCCTTGATGAACAAGAACTGTAAGGAGCCTCAGAAAGCACCATTCCCAACATTCACCATCTGTAGACACAGTTAGCGCACATCCGACCATGTCTACCTTACTTTCTACCCTTGATGAACAAAAACTGTAAGGAGCCTCAGAAAGCACCATTTCCAACATTCACCATCTGTAGACACAGTTAGCGCACATCTGACCATGTCTCCCTTACTTTCTACCCTTGATGAACAAGAACTGTAAGGAGCCTCAGAAAGCACCATTTCCAACATTCTCCATCTGTAGACACAGTTAGCGCACATCTGACCATGTCTCCCTTACTTTCTACCCTTGATGAACAAGAACTGTAAGGAGAATCAGAAAGCACCATTTCCAACATTCACCATCTGTAGACACAGTTAGTGCACATCTGACCATGTCTCCCTTACTTTCTACCCTTGTTGAACAAAAACTGTAAGGAGCCTCAGAAAGCACCATTTCCAACATTCACCATCTGTAGACATAGTTAGCGTACAGCTGTACACGTCTACCTTACTCACTACCCTAGGTGAAGGAAAACAGTAAGGAGCCCAGAAGCACCATTTCCAACATTCACCATCTGTAGACACAGTTAGCGCACATCTGACCATGTCTCCCTTACTTTCTACCCTTGATGAACAAGAACTGTAAGGAGCCTCAGAAAGCACCATTTCCAACATTCACTATCTGTAGACACAGTTAGCGCACATCTGACCATGTCTCCCTTACTTTCTACCCTTCATGAACAAGAACTGTAAGGAGAATCAGAAAGCACGATTTCCAACATTCACCATCTGTAGACACAGTTAGTGCACATCTGACCATGTCTCCCTTACTTTCTACCCTTGTTGAACAAAAACTGTAAGGAGCCTCAGAAAGCACCATTTCCAACATTCACCATCTGTAGACATAGTTAGCGTACAGCTGTACACGTCTACCTTACTCACTACCCTAGGTGAAGGAAAACAGTAAGGAGCCCAGAAGCACCATTTCCAACATTCACCATCTGTAGACACAGTTAGCGCACATCTGACCATGTCTCCCTTACTTTCTACCCTTGATGAACAAGAACTGTAAGGAGCCTCAGAAAGCACCATTTCCAACATTCACTATCTGTAGACACAGTTAGCGCACATCTGACCATGTCTCCCTTACTTTCTACCCTTGATGAACAAGAACTGTAAGGAGCCTCAGAAAGCTCCATTTCTAACATTCACCATCTGTAGACACAGTTAGCGCACATCTAACCATGTCTCCCTTACTTTCTACCCTTGATGAAGAAGAACTGTCAGGAGCCTCAGAAAGCACCTTTTCCAACATTCACCATCTGTAGACACAATTAGCGCACATCTGACCATGTCTCCCTTACTTTCTACCCTTGATGAACAAGAACTGTAAGGAGCCTCAGAAAGCACCATTTCCAACTTTCACCATCTGTAGACATAGTTAGCGTACAGCTGTACACGTCTACCTTACTCACTACCCTAGGTGAAGGAAAACAGTAAGGAGCTCAGAAGGCACCATTTCCTACATTCACCATCTGTAGACACAGTTAGCGCACATCTGACCATGTCTCAATTACTTTCTACCCTTGATGAACAAGAACTGTAATTAGCCTCTGAAAGCACCATATCCAACATTCACCATCTGTAGACACAGTTAGCGCACATCTGACCATGTCTCCCTTACTTTCTACCCTTGATGAACAAGAACTGTAAGGAGCCTCAGAAAATACCATTTCCAACATTCAGCATCTGTAGACACAGTTAGCGCACATCTGACCATGTCTGTCTTACTTTCTACCCTTGATGAACAAGGACTGTAAGGAGCCTCAGAAAGCACCATTTCCAACATTCACCATCTGTAGACACAGTTAGCGCACATCTGACCATGTCTCCCTTACTTTCTACCCTTGATGAACAAGAACTGTAAGGAGCCTCAGAAAGCACCATTTCCAACATTCACCATCTGTAGACACAGTTAGCGCACATCTGACCATGTCTCCCTTACTTTCTACCCTTGATGAACAAGAACTGTAAGGAGCCTCAGAAAGCACCATTTCCAACATTCACCATCTGTAGACATAGTTAGCATACAACTGTACACGTCTACCTTACTCACTACCCTAGGTGAAGGAGAACAGTAAGGAGCTCAGAAGGCACCATTTCCAACATTCACCATCTGTAGACACAGTTAGCGCACATCTGACCATGTCTCCCTTACTTTCTACCCTTGATGAACAAGAACTGTAAGGAGCCTCAGAAAGCACCATTTCCAACATTCACCATCTGTAGACACAGTTAGCGCACATCTGACCATGTCTCCCTTACTTTCTACCCTTGATGAACAAGAACTGTAAGGAGCCTCAGAAAGCACCATTTCCAACATTCACCATCTGTAGACACAGTTAGCGCACATCTGACCATGTCTCCCTTACTTTCTACCCCTGATGAACAAGAACTGTAAGGAGCCTCAGAAAGCACCATTTCCAACATTCACCATCTGTAGACACAGTTAGCGCACATCTGACCATGTCTCCCTTACTTTCTACCCTTGATGAACATGAACTGTAAGGAGCCTCAGAAAGCACCATTTCCAACATTCACCATCTGTAGACATAGTTAGCGTACAGCTGTACACGTCTACCTTACTCACTACCCTAGGTGAAGGAGAACAGTAAGGAGCTCAGAAGGCACCATTTCCAACATTCACGATCTGTAGACACAGTTAGCGCACATCTGACCATGTCTCCCTTACTTTCTACCCTTGATGAACAAGAACTGTAAGGAGCCTCAGAAAGCACCATTTCCAACATTCACCATCTGTAGACACAGTTAGCGCACATCTGACCATGTCTCCCTTACTTTCTACCCTTGATGAACAAGAACTGTAAGGAGCCTCAGAAAGCACCATTCCCAACATTCACCATCTGTAGACACAGTTAGCGCACATCCGACCATGTCTACCTTACTTTCTACCCTTGATGAACAAGAACTGTAAGGAGCCTCAGAAAGCACCATTTCCAACATTCACCATCTGTAGACACAGTTAGCGCACATCTGACCATGTCTCCCTTACTTTCTACCCTTGATGAACAAGAACTGTAAGGAGCCTCAGAAAGCACCATTTCCAACATTCACCATCTGTGGACACAGTTAGCGCACATCTGACCATGTCTCTTTTACTTTCTACCCTTGATGAACAAGAACTGTAAGGAGAATCAGAAAGCACCATTTCCAACATTCACCATCTGTAGACGTAGTTAGCGTACAGCTGTACACGTCTACCTTACTCACTACCATAGGTGAAGGAGAACAGTAAGGAGCTCAGGAGGCAAGATTTCCAACATTCAAGATCTGTAGACACAGTTAGCGCACATCTGACCATGTCTCCCTTACTTTCTACCCTTGATGAACAAGAACTGTAACGAGCCTCAGAAAGCACCATTTCCAACATTCACCATCTGTAGACACAGTTAGCGCACATCTGACCATGTCTCCCTTACTTTCTACCCTTGATGAACAAGAACTGTAAGGAGCCTCAGAAAGCACCATTCCCAACATTCACCATCTGTAGACACAGTTAGCGCACATCCGACCATGTCTACCTTACTTTCTACCCTTGATGAACAAGAACTGTAAGGAGCCTCAGAAAGCACCATTTCCAACATTCACCATCTGTAGACACTGTTAGCGCACATCTGACCATGTCTCCCTTACTTTCTACCCTTGATGAACAAGAACTGTAAGGAGAATCAGAAAGCACCATTTCCAACATTCACCATCTGTAGACACAGTTAGTGCACATCTGACCATGTCTCCCTTACTTTCTACCCTTGTTGAACAAAAACTGTAAGGAGCCTCAGAAAGCACCATTTCCAACATTCACCATCTGTAGACATAGTTAGCGTACAGCTGTACACGTCTACCTTACTCACTACCCTAGGTGAAGGAAAACAGTAAGGAGCCCAGAAGCACCATTTCCAACATTCACCATCTGTAGACACAGTTAGCGCACATCTGACCATGTCTCCCTTACTTTCTACCCTTGATGAACAAGAACTGTAAGGAGCCTCAGAAAGCACCATTTCCAACATTCACTATCTGTAGCCACAGTTAGCGCACATCTGACCATGTCTCCCTTACTTTCTACCCTTGATGAACAAGAACTGTAAGGAGCCTCAGAAAGCTCCATTTCTAACATTCACCATCTGTAGACACAGTTAGCGCACATCTAACCATGTCTCCCTTACTTTCTACCCTTGATGAAGAAGAACTGTCAGGAGCCTCAGAAAGCACCTTTTCCAACATTCACCATCTGTAGACATAGTTAGCGTACAGCTGAAAACGTCTACCTTACTCACTACCCTAGGTGAAGGAGAACAGTAAGGAGCTCAGAAGGCACCATTTCCAACATTCACCATCTGTAGACACAGTTAGCGCACATCTGACCATGTCTCCCTTACTTTCTACCCTTGATGAACAAGGACTGTAAGGAGCCTCAGAAATCACCATTTCCAACATTCACCATCTGTAGACACAGTTAGCGCACATCTGACCATGTCTCCCTTACTTTCTACCCTTGATGAACAAGAACTGTAAGGAGCCTCAGAAAGCACCATTTCCAACATTCACCATCTGTAGACATAGTTAGCGTACAGCTGTACACGTCTACCTTACTCACTACTCTAGGTGAACGAGAACAGTAAGGAGCTCAGAAGGCACCATTTCCAACATTCACCATCTGTAGACACAGTTAGCGCACATCTGACCATGTCTCCCTTACTTTCTACCCTTGATGAACAAGAACTGTAAGGAGCCTCAGAAAATACCATTTCCAACATTCACCATCAGTAGGCACAGTTAGCGCACAACTGACCATGTATACCTTACTTTCTACCCTTGATGAACAAGAACTGTAAGGAGCCTCAGAAACCACCATTTCCAACATTCACCATCTGTAGACATAGTTAGCGTACAGCTGTACACGTCTACCTTACTCACTACCCTAGGTGAAGGAGAACAGTAAGGAGCTCAGAAGGCACCATTTCCAACATTCACCATCTGTAGACACAGTTAGCGCACATCTGACCATGTCTCCCTTACTTTCTACCCTTGATGAACAAGAACTGTAAGGAGCCTCAGAAAGCATCTTTTCCAACATTCACCATCTGTAGACACGGTTAGCGCACATCTGACCATGTCTCCCTTACTTTCTACCCTTGATGAACAAGAACTGTAAGGAGCCTCAGAAAGCACCATTTCCAACATTCACCATCTGTAGACACAGTTAGCGCACATCTGACCATGTCTCCCTTACTTTCCACCCTCGATGAACAAGAACTGTAAGGAGCCTCAGAAAGCACCATTTCCAACATTCACCATCTGTACACACAGTTAGCGCATATCTGACCATGTCTCCCTTACTTTCTACCCTTGATGAACAAGAACTGTAAGGAGCCTCAGAAAGCACCATTTCCAACATTCACCATCTGTAGACATAGTTAGTGTACAGCTGTACACGTCTACCTTACTCACTACCCTAGGTGAAGAAGAACAGTAAGGAGCTCAGAAGGCACCATTTCCAACATTCACCATCTGTAGATACAGTTAGCGCACATCTGACCATGTATCCCTTACTTTCTACCCTTGATGAACAAGAACTGTAAGGAGCCTAAGAGAGCACCATTTCCAACATTCACTATCTGTACACACAGTTAGCGCACATCTGACCATGTCTCCCTTACTTTCTACCCTTGATGAACAAGATCTGTAAGGAGCCTCAGAAAGCACCATTTCCAACATTCACTATCTGTAGACACAGTTAGCGCACATCTGACCATGTCTCCCTTACTTTCTACCCTTGATGAACAACAACTGTAAGGAGCCTCAGAAAGCACCATTTCCAACATTCACCATCTGTAGACATAGTTAGCGTACAGCTGTACACGTCTACCTTACTCACTACCCTAGGTGAAGAAGAACAGTAAGGAGCTCAGAAGGCACCATTTCCAACATTCACCATCTGTAGACACAGTTGGCGCACATCTGACCATGTATCCCTTACTTTCTACCCTTGATGAACAAGAACTGTAAGGAGCCTCAGAAAGCTCCATTTCTAACATTCACCATCTGTAGACACAGTTAGCGCACATCTAACCATGTCTCCCTTACTTTCTACCCTTGATGAAGAAGAACTGTCAGGAGCCTCAGAAAGCACCTTTTCCAACATTCACCATCTGTAGACATAGTTAGCGTACAGCTGAAAACGTCTACCTTACTCACTACCCTAGGTGAAGGAGAACAGTAAGGAGCTCAGAAGGCACCATTTCCAACATTCACCATCTGTAGACACAGTTAGCGCACATCTGACCATGTCTCCCTTACTTTCTACCCTTGATGAACAAGGACTGTAAGGAGCCTCAGAAATCACCATTTCCAACATTCACCATCTGTAGACACAGTTAGCGCACATCTGACCATGTCTCCCTTACTTTCTACCCTTGATGAACAAGAACTGTAAGGAGCCTCAGAAAGCACCATTTCCAACATTCACCATCTGTAGACATAGTTAGCGTACAGCTGTACACGTCTACCTTACTCACTACCCTAGGTGAACGAGAACAGTAAGGAGCTCAGAAGGCACCATTTCCAACATTCACCATCTGTAGACACAGTTAGCGCACATCTGACCATGTCTCCCTTACTTTCTACCCTTGATGAACAAGAACTGTAAGGAGCCTCAGAAAATACCATTTCCAACATTCACCATCAGTAGGCACAGTTAGCGCACAACTGACCATGTATACCTTACTTTCTACCCTTGATGAACAAGAACTGTAAGGAGCCTCAGAAACCACCATTTCCAACATTCACCATCTGTAGACATAGTTAGCGTACAGCTGTACACGTCTACCTTACTCACTACCCTAGGTGAAGGAGAACAGTAAGGAGCTCAGAAGGCACCATTTCCAACATTCACCATCTGTAGACACAGTTAGCGCACATCTGACCATGTCTCCCTTACTTTCTACCCTTGATGAACAAGAACTGTAAGGAGCCTCAGAAAGCATCTTTTCCAACATTCACCATCTGTAGACACGGTTAGCGCACATCTGACCATGTCTCCCTTACTTTCTACCCTTGATGAACAAGAACTGTAAGGAGCCTCAGAAAGCACCATTTCCAACATTCACCATCTGTAGACACAGTTAGCGCACATCTGACCATGTCTCCCTTACTTTCCACCCTCGATGAACAAGAACTGTAAGGAGCCTCAGAAAGCACCATTTCCAACATTCACCATCTGTACACACAGTTAGCGCATATCTGACCATGTCTCCCTTACTTTCTACCCTTGATGAACAAGAACTGTAAGGAGCCTCAGAAAGCACCATTTCCAACATTCACCATCTGTAGACATAGTTAGTGTACAGCTGTACACGTCTACCTTACTCACTACCCTAGGTGAAGAAGAACAGTAAGGAGCTCAGAAGGCACCATTTCCAACATTCACCATCTGTAGATACAGTTAGCGCACATCTGACCATGTATCCCTTACTTTCTACCCTTGATGAACAAGAACTGTAAGGAGCCTAAGAGAGCACCATTTCCAACATTCACTATCTGTACACACAGTTAGCGCACATCTGACCATGTCTCCCTTACTTTCTACCCTTGATGAACAAGATCTGTAAGGAGCCTCAGAAAGCACCATTTCCAACATTCACTATCTGTAGACACAGTTAGCGCACATCTGACCATGTCTCCCTTACTTTCTACCCTTGATGAACAACAACTGTAAGGAGCCTCAGAAAGCACCATTTCCAACATTCACCATCTGTAGACATAGTTAGCGTACAGCTGTACACGTCTACCTTACTCACTACCCTAGGTGAAGAAGAACAGTAAGGAGCTCAGAAGGCACCATTTCCAACATTCACCATCTGTAGACACAGTTGGCGCACATCTGACCATGTATCCCTTACTTTCTACCCTTGATGAACAAGAATTGTAAGAAGCCTCAGAAAGCACCATTTCCAACATTCACGATCTGTAGACACTGTTAGCGCACATCTGACCATGTCTCCCTTACTTTCTACCCTTGTTGAACAAGAACTGTAAGGAGCCTCAGAAAGCACCATTTCTAACATTCACCATCTGTAGACATAGTTAGCGTACAGCTGTACACGTCTACCTTACCCACTACCCTAGGTGAAGGAAAACAGTAAGGAGCTCAGAAGGCACCATTTCCAACATTCACCATCTGTAGACACAGTTAGCGCACATCTGACCATGTCTCCCTTACTTTCTACCCTTGATGAACAAGAACTGTAAGGAGCCTCAGAAAGCACCATTTCCAACATTCACCATCTGTAGACACAGTTAGCGCACATCTGACCATGTCTCCCTTACTTTCTACCCTTGATGAAGAAGAACTGTAAGGAGCCTCGGAAAGCACCTTTTCCAACATTCACCATCTGTAGACATAGTTAGCGTACAGCTGTAAACGTCTACCTTACTCACTACCCTAGGTGAAGGAGAACAGTAAGGAGCTCAGAAGGCACCATTTCCAACATTCACCATCTGTAGACACAGTTAGCACACATCTGACCATGTCTCCCTTACTTTCCACCCTTGATGAACGAGAACTGTAAGGAGCCTCAGAAAGCACCATTTCCAACATTCACCATCTGTAGACACAGTTAGCGCACATCTGACCATGTCTCCCTTACTTTCTACCTTTGATGAACAAGAACTGTAAGGAGCCTCAGAAAGCACCATTTCCAACATTCACCATCTGTAGGCACAGTTAGCGCACATCTGACCATGTCTCCCTTACTTTCTACCCTTGATGAACAAGAACTGTAAGGAGCCTCAGAAAGCACCATTTCCAACAATCGCCATCTGTAGACACAGTTAGCGCACATCTGACCATGTCTCCCTTACTTTCTACCCTTGATGAACAAGAACTGTAAGGAGCCTCAGAAAGCACCATATCCAACATTCACCATCTGTAGACACAGTTAGCGCACATCTGACCATGTCTCCCTTACTTTCTACCCTTGATGAACAAGAAGTGTAAGGCGCCTCAGAAAGCACCATTTCCAACATTCACCATCTGTAGACATAGTTAGCGTACAGCTGTACACGTCTACCTCACTCACTACCCTAGGTGAAGGAAAACAGTAAGGAGCTCAGAAGGCACCATTTCCAACATTCACCATCTGTAGACACAGTTAGCGCACATCTGACCATGTCTCCCTTACTTTCTACCCTTGATGAACAAGAACTGTAAGGAGCCTCAGAAAGCACAATTTCCAACATTCACCATCTGTAAACACAGTTAGCGCACATGTGACCATGTCTCCCTTACTTTCTACCCTTGATGAACAAGAACTGTAAGGAGCCTCAGAAAGCACCTTTTCCAACATTCACCATCTGTAGACATAGTTAGCGTACAGCTGTACACGTCTACCTTACTCACTACCCTAGGTGAAGGAGAACAGTAAGGAGCTCAGAAGGCACCATTTCCAACATTCACCATCTGTAGATACAGTTAGCGCACATCTGACCATGTATCCCTTACTTTCTAACCTTGATGAACAAGAACTGTAAAGAGCCTCAGAGAGCATCATTTCCAACATTCACCATCTGTAGACACAGTTAGCGCACATCTGACCATGTCTCCCTTACTTTCTACCCTTGATGAACAAGATCTGTAAGGAGCCTCAGAAAGCACCATTTCCAACATTCTTTATCTGTAGACACAGTTAGCGCACATCTGACAATGTCTCATTACTTTCTACCCTTGATGAACAAGAACTGTAAGGAGCCTCAGAAAGCACCATTTCCAACATTCACCATCTGTAGACATAGTTAGCGTACAGCTGTACACGTCTACCTTACTCACTACCCTAGGTGAAGGAGAACAGTAAGGAGCTCAGAAGGCACCATTTCCAACATTCACCATCTGTAGACACAGTTAGCGCACATCTGACCATGTCTCCCTTACTTTCTACCCTTGATGAACAAGAACTGTAAGGAGCCTCAGAAAGCACCATTTCCAACATTCACCATCTGTAGACACAGTTAGCGCACATCTGACCATGTCTCCCTTACTTTCTACCCTTGATGAACAAGAACCGTGAGGAGCCTCAGAAAGCACCATTTCCAACATTCACCATCTGTAGGCACAGTTAGCGCACATCTGACCATGTCTCCCTTACTTTCTACCCTTGATGAAGAAGAACTGTAAGGAGCCTCAGAAAGCACCTTTTCCAACATTCACCATCTGTAGACATAGTTAGCGTACAGCTGTACACGTCTACCTTACTCACTACCCTAGGTGAAGGAGAACAGCAAGGAGCTCAGAAGGCACCATTTCCAACATTCACCATCTGTAGACACAGTTAGCGCACATCTGACCATGTCTCCTTTACTTTATACCCTTGATGAACAAGAACTGTAAGGAGCCTCAGAAAGCACCATTTCCAACATTCACCATCTGTAGACACAGTTAGCGCACATCTGACCATGTCTCTCTTACTTTCTACCCTTCATGAACAAGAACTGTAAGGAGCCTCAGAAAGCACCATTTCCAACATTCACCATCTGTAGGCACAGTTAGCGCACATCTGACCATGTCTCCCTTACTTTCTACCCTTGATGAACAAGAACTGTAAGGAGCCTCAGAAAGCACCATTTCCAACATTCACCATCTGTAGACATAGTTAGCGTACAGCTGTACACGTCTACCTCACTCACTACCCTAGGTGAAGGAAAACAGTAAGGAGCTCAGAAGGCACCATTTCCAACATTCACCATCAGTAGACACAGTTAGCGCACATCTGACCATGTCTCCCTTACTTTCTACCCTTGATGAACAAGAACTGTAAGGAGCCTCAGAAAGCACCTTTTCCAACATTCACCGTCTGTAGACATAGTTAGCGTACAGCTGTACACGTCTACCTTACTCACTACCCTAGGTGAAGGAGAACAGTAAGGAGCTCAGAAGGCACCATTTCCAACATTCACCATCTGTAGACACAGTTAGCGCACATCTGACCATGTCTCCCTTACTTTCTACCCTTGATGAACAAGAACTGTAAGGAGCCTCAGAAAGCACCATTTCCGACATTCACGATATGTAGACACAGTTAGCGCACATCTGACCATGTCTCCCTTACTTTCTACCCTTGATGAACAAGAACTGTAAGGAGCCTCAGAATGCACCATTTCCAACATTCACCATCTGTAGACATAGTTAGCGTACAGCTGTACACGTCTACCTCACTCACTACCCTAGGTGAAGGAAAACAGTAAGGAGCTCAGAAGGCACCATTTCCAACATTCACCATCAGTAGACACAGTTAGCGCACATCTGACCATGTCTCCCTTACTTTCTACCCTTGATGAACAAGAACTGTAAGGAGCCTCAGAAAGCACCATTTCCAACATTCACCATCTGTAAACTCAGTTAGCGCACATGTGACCATGTCACCATTACTTTCTACCCTTGATGAACAAGAACTGTAAGGAGCCTCAGAAAGCACCTTTTCCAACATTCACCGTCTGTAGACATAGTTAGCGTACAGCTGTACACATCTACCTTACTCACTACCCTAGGTGAAGGAGAACAGTAAGGAGCTCAGAAGGCACCATTTCCAACATTCACCATCTGTAGACACAGTTAGCGCACATCTGACCATGTCTCCCTTACTTTCTACCCTTGATGAACAAGAACTGTAAGGAGCCTCAGAAAATACCATTTCCAACATTCACCATCAGTAGGCACAGTTAGCACACAACTGACCATGTATCCCTTACTTTCTACCGTTGATGAACAAGAACTGTAAGGAGCCTCAGAAACCACCATTTCCAACATTCACCATCTGTAGACATAGTTAGCGTACAGCTGTACACGTCTACCTTACTCACTACCCTAGGTGAAGGAGAACAGTAAGGAGCTCAGAAGGCACCATTTCCAACATTCACCATCTGTAGACACAGTTAGCGCACATCTGACCATGTCTCCCTTACTTTCTACCCTTGATGAACAAGAACTGTACGGAGCCTCAGAAAGCATCTTTTCCAACATTCACCATCTGTAGACACGGTTAGCGCACATCTGACCATGTCTCCCTTACTTTCTACCCTTGATGAACAAGAACTGTAAGGAGCCTCAGAAAGCACCATTTCCAACATTCACCATCTGTAGACATAGTTAGCGTACAGCTGTACACGTCTATCTTACTCACTACCCTAGGTGAAGGAGAACAGTAAGGAGCTCAGAAGGCACCATTTCCTACATTCACCATCTGTGGACACAGTTAGCGCACATCTGAACATGTCTCCCTTACTTTCTACCCTTGATGAACAAGAACTGTAAGGAGCCTCAGAAAGCACCATTTCCAACATTCACCATCTGTAGACATAGTTAGCGTACAGCTGTACACGTCTACCTTACTCACTACCCTAGTTGAAGGAGAACAGTAAGGAGCTCAGAAGGCACCATTTCCAACATTCACCATCTGTAGACACAGTTAGCGCACATCTGACCATGTCTCCCTTACTTTCTACCCTTGATGAACAAGAACTGTAAGGAGCCTCAGAAAGCTCCATTTCCAACATTCACCATCTGTAGACACAGTTAGCGCACATCTGACCATGTCTCCTTTACTTTATACCCTTGATGAACAAGAACTGTAAGGAGCCTCAGAAAGCACCAATTCCAACATTCACCATCTGTAGACATAGTTAGCGTACAGCTGTACACGTCTACCTTACTCACTACCCTAGGTGAAGAAGAACAGTAAGGAGCTCAGAAGGCACCATTTCCAACATTCACCATCTGTAGACACAGTTAGCGCACATCTGACCATGTATCCCTTACTTTCTACCCTTGATGAACAAGAACTGTAAGAAGCCTCAGAAAGCACCATTTCCAACATTCACCATCTGTAGACACAGTTAGCGCACATCTGACCATGTCTCCCTCACTTTCTACCCTTGTTGAACAAGAACTGTAAGGAGCCTCAGAAAGCACCATTTCCAACATTCACCATCTGTAGACATAGTTAGCGTACAGCTGTACACGTCTACCTTACTCACTACCCTAGGTGAAGGAAAACAGTAAGGAGCTCAGTAGGCACCATTTCCAACATTCACCATCTGTAGACACAGTTAGCGCACATCTGACCATGTCTCCCTTACTTTCTACCCTTGATGAACAAGAACTGTAAGGAGCCTCAGAAAGCACCATTTCCAACATTCACCATCTGTAGACACAGTTAGCGCACATCTGACCATGTCTTCCTTACTTTCTACCCTTGATGAACAAGAACTGTAAGGAGCCTCAGAAAGCACCTTTTCCAACATTCACCATCTGTAGACATAGTTAGCGTACAGCTGTAAACGTCTACCTTACTCACTACCCTAGGTGAAGGAGAACAGTAAGGAGCTCAGAAGGCACCATTTCCAACATTCACCATCTGTAGACACAGTTAGCGCACATCTGACCATGTCTCCCTTACTTTCTACCCTTGATGAACAAGTACTGTAAGGAGCCTCAGAAAGCACCATTTCCAACATTCACCATCTGTAGACACAGTTAGCGCACATCTGACCATGTCTCCCTTACTTTCTACCCTTGATGAAGAAGAACTGTAAGGAGCCTCAGAAAGCACCATTTCCAACATTCACCATCTGTAGGCACAGTTAGTGCACATCTGACCATGTCTCCCTTACTTTCTACCCTTGATGAACAAGAACTGTGAGGAGCCTCAGAAAGCATCATTTCCAACATTCACCATCTGTAGACACAGTTAGCGCACATCTGACCATGTCTCCCTTACTTTCTACCCTTGATGAACAAGAACTGTAAGGAGCCTCAGAAAGCACCATTTCCAACATTCACCATCTGTAGACACAGTTAGCGCACATCTGACCATGTCTCCCTTACTTTCTACCCTTGATGAACAAGAACTGTAAGGAGCCTCAGAAAGCACCATTTCCAACATTCACCATCTGTAGACATAGTTAGCGTACAGCTGTACACGTCTACCTCACTCACTACCCTAGGTGAAGGAAAACAGTAAGGAGCTCAGAAGGCACCATTTCCAACATTCACCATCTGTAGACACAGTTAGCGCACATCTGACCATGTCTCCCTTACTTTCTACCCTTGAAGAACAAGAACTGTAAGGAGCCTCAGAAAGCACCTTTTCCAACATTCACCATCTGTAGACATAGTTAGCGTACAGCTGTACAAGTCTACCTTACTCACTACCCTAGGTGAAGGAGAACAGTAAGGAGCTCAGAAGGCACCATTTCCAACATTCACCATCTGTAGACACAGTTAGCGCACATCTGACCATGTCTCCCTTACTTTCTACCCTTGATGAACAAGAACTGTAATTAGCCTCAGAAAGCACCATATCCAACATTCACCATCTGTAGACACAGTTAGCGCACATCTGACCATGTCTCCCTTACTCTCTACCCTTGATGAACAAGAACTGTAAGGAGCCTCAGAAAATACCATTTCCAACATTCACCATCAGTAGTCACAGTTAGCGCACAACTGACCATGTATCCCTTACTTTCTACCCTTGATGAACAAGAACTGTAAGGAGCCTCAGAAACCACCATTTCCAACATTCACCATCTGTAGACACAGTTAGCGCACATCTGACCATGTCTCCCTTACTTTATACCCTTGATGAACAAGAACTGTAATTAGCCTCAGAAAGCACCATATCCAACATTCACCATCTGTAGACACAGTTAGCGCACATCTGACCATGTCTCCCTTACTTTCTACCCTTGATGAACAAGAACTGTAATTAGCCTCAGAAAGCACCATATCCAACATTCACCATCTGTAGACACAGTTAGCGCACATCTGACCATGTCTCCCTTACTTTCTACCCTTGATGAACAAGAACTGTAAGGAGCCTCAGAAAATACCATTTCCAACATTCACCATCTGTAGACACAGTTAGCGCACATCTGACCATGTCTCCCTTACTTTCTACCCTTGATGAACAAGAACTGTAATTAGCCTCAGAAAGCACCATATCCAACATTCACCATCTGTAGACACAGTTAGCGCACATCTGACCATGTCTCCCTTACTTTCTACCCTTGATAAACAAGAACTGTAATTAGCCTCAGAAAGCACCATATCCAACATTCACCATCTGTAGACACAGTTAGCGCACATCTGACCATGTCTCCCTTACTTTCTACCCTTGATGAACGACAACTGTAAGGAGCCTCAGAAACCACCATTTCCAACATTCACCATCTGTAGACACAGTTAGCGCACATCTGACCATGTCTCCCTTACTTTCTACCCTTGATGAACAAGAACTGTAAGGAGGCTCAGAAAGCACCCTTTCCAACATTCACTATCTGTAGAGACAGTTAGCGCACATCTGACCATGTCTCCCTTACTTTCTACCCTTGATGAACAAGAACTGTAAGGAGCCTCAGAAAGCACCATTTCCAACATTCACCATCTGTAGACATAGTTAGCGTAAAGCTGTACACGTCTACCTTACTCACTACCCTAGGTGAAGGAGAACAGTAAGGAGCTCAGAAGGCACCATTTCCAACATTCACCATCTGTAGACACAGTTAGCGCACATCTGACCATGTCTCCCTTACTTTCTACCCTTGATGAACAAGAACTGTAAGGAGCCTCAGAAAGCATCATTTCCAACATTCACCATCTGTAGACACGGTTAGCGCGCATCTGACCATGTCTCCCTTACTTTCTACCCTTGATGAACAAGAACTGTAAGGAGCCTCAGAAAGCACCATTTCCAACATTCACCATCTGTAGACACAGTTAGCGCACATCTGACCATGTCTCCCTTACTTTCTACCCTTGAGGAACAAGAACTGTAAGGAGCCTCAGAAAGAACCATTTCCAACAGTCACCATCTGTAGACACAGTTAGCGCACATCTGACCATGGCTCCCTTACTTTTTACCCTTGATGAACAAGAACTGTATGGAGCCTCAGAAAGCACCATTTCCAACATTCGCCATCTGTAGACATAGTTAGCGTACAGCTGTACACGTCTAACTTACACACTACCCTAGGTGAAGGAGAACAGTAAGGAGCTCAGAAGGCACCATTTCCAACATTCACCATCTGTAGACACAGTTAGCGCACATCTGACCATGTCTCCCTTACTTTCTACCCTTGATGAAGAAGAACTGTAAGGAGCCTCAGAAAGCACCTTTTCCAACATTCACCATCTGTAGACATAGTTAGCGTACAGCTGTACACGTCTACCTTACTCACTACCCTAGGTGAAGGAGAACAGCAAGGAGCTCAGAAGGCACCATTTCCAACATTCACCATCTGTAGACACAGTTAGCGCACATCTGACCATGTCTCCTTTACTTTATACCCTTGATGAACAAGAACTGTAAGGAGCCTCAGAAAGCACCATTTCCAACATTCACCATCTGTAGACACAGTTAGCGCACATCTGACCATGTCTCCCTTACTTTCTACCCTTCATGAACAAGAACTGTAAGGAGCCTCAGAAAGCACCATTTCCAACATTCACCATCTGTAGGCACAGTTAGCGCACATCTGACCATGTCTCCCTTACTTTCTACCCTTGATGAAGAAGTACTGTAAGGAGCCTCAGAAAGCACCTTTTCCAACATTCACCATCTGTAGACATAGTTAGCGTACAGCTGTAAACGTCTACCTTAGTCACTACCCTAGGTGAAGGAGAACACTAAGGAGCTCAGAAGGCACCATTTCCAACATTCACCATCTGTAGACACAGTTAGCGCTCATCTGACCATGTCTCCCTTACTTTCTACCCTTGATGAACAAGAACTGTAAGGAGCCTCAGAAAGCACCATTTCCAACATTCACCATCTGTAGACATAGTTAGCGTACAGCTGTACACGTCTACCTTACTCACTACCCTAGGTGAAGGAGAACAGTAAGGAGCTCAGAAGGCACCATTTCCAACATTCACCATCAGTAGACACAGTTAGCGCACATCTGACCATGTCTCCCTTACTTTCTACCCTTGATGAACAAGAACTGTAAGGAGCCTCAGAAAGCACCATTTCCAACATTCACCATCTGTAAACTCAGTTAGCGCACATGTGACCATGTCACCATTACTTTCTACCCTTGATGAACAAGAACTGTAAGGAGCCTCAGAAAGCACCTTTTCCAACATTCACCGTCTGTAGACATAGTTAGCGTACAGCTGTACACGTCTACCTTACTCACTACCCTAGGTGAAGGAGAACAGTAAGGAGCTCAGAAGGCACCATTTCCAACATTCACCATCTGTAGACACAGTTAGCGCACATCTGACCATGTCTCCCTTACTTTCTACCCTTGATGAACAAGAACTGTAAGGAGCCTCAGAAAATACCATTTCCAACATTCACCATCAGTAGGCACAGTTAGCACACACTTGACCATGTATCCCTTACTTTCTACCGTTGATGAACAAGAACTGTAAGGAGCCTCAGAAACCACCATTTCCAACATTCACCATCTGTAGACATAGTTAGCGTACAGCTGTACACGTCTACCTTACTCACTACCCTAGGTGAAGGAGAACAGTAAGGAGCTCAGAAGGCACCATTTCCAACATTCACCATCTGTAGACACAGTTAGCGCACATCTGACCATGTCTCCCTTACTTTCTACCCTTGATGAACAAGAACTGTAAGGAGCCTCAGAAAGCACCATTTCTAACATTCACCATCTGTAGACACAGTTAGCGCACATCTGACCATGTCTCCCTTACTTTCTACCCTTGATGAACAAGAACTGTAAGGAGCCTCAGAAAGCACCATTTCCAACATTCACCATCTGTACACCCAGTTAGCGCACATCTGACCATGTCTCCCTTACTTTCTACCCTTGATGAACAAGAACTGTAAGGAGCCTCAGAAAGCACCATTTCCAACATTCACCATCTGTAGACATAGTTAGCGTACAGCTGTACACGTCTATCTTACTCACTACCCTAGGTGAAGGAGAACAGTAAGGAGCTCAGAAGGCACCATTTCCTACATTCACCATCTGTGGACACAGTTAGCGCACATCTGAACATGTCTCCCTTACTTTCTACCCTTGATGAACAAGAACTGTAAGGAGCCTCAGAAAGCACCATTTCCAACATTCACCATCTGTAGACATAGTTAGCGTACAGCTGTACACTTCTACCTTACTCACTACCCTAGTTGAAGGAGAACAGTAAGGAGCTCAGAAGGCACCATTTCCAACATTCACCATCTGTAGACACAGTTAGCGCACATCTGACCATGTCTCCCTTACTTTCTACCCTTGATGAACAAGAACTGTAAGGAGCCTCAGAAAGCTCCATTTCCAACATTCACCATCTGTAGACACAGTTAGCGCACATCTGACCATGTCTCCTTTACTTAATACCCTTGATGAACAAGAACTGTAAGGAGCCTGAGAAAGCACCAATTCCAACATTCACTATCTGTAGACACAGTTAGCGCACATCTGACCATGTCTCCCTTACTTTCTACCCTTGATGAACAAGAACTGTAAGGAGCCTCAGAAACCACCATTTCCAACATTCACCATCTGTAGACATAGTTAGCGTACAGCTGTACACGTCTACCTTACTCACTACCCTAGGTGAAGAAGAACAGTAAGGAGCTCAGAAGGCACCATTTCCAACATTCACCATCTGTAGACACAGTTAGCGCACATCTGACCATGTATCCCTTACTTTCTACCCTTGATGAACAAGAACTGTAAGACGCCTCAGAAAGCACCATTTCCAACATTCACCATCTGTAGACACAGTTAGCGCACATCTGAACATGTCTCCCTTACTTTCTACCCTTGTTGAACAAGAACTGTAAGGAGCCTCAGAAAGCACCATTTCCAACATTCACCATCTGTAGACATAGTTAGCGTACAGCTGTACACGTCTACCTTACTCACTACCCTAGGTGAAGGAAAACAGTAAGGAGCTCAGTAGGCACCATTTCCAACATTCACCATCTGTAGACACAGTTAGCGCACATCTGACCATGTCTCCCTTACTTTCTACCCTTGATGAACAAGAACTGTAAGGAGCCTCAGAAAGCACCATTTCCAACATTCACCATCTGTAGACACAGTCAGCGCACATCTTACCATGTCTTCCTTACTTTCTACCCTTGATGAACAAGAACTGTAAGGAGCCTCAGAAAGCACCTTTTCCAACATTCACCATCTGTAGACATAGTTAGCGTACAGCTGTAAACGTCTACCTTACTCACTACCCTAGGTGAAGGAGAACAGTAAGGAGCTCAGAAGGCACCATTTCCAACATTCACCATCTGTAGACACAGTTAGCGCACATCTGACCATGTCTCCCTTACTTTCTACCCTTGATGAACAAGTACTGTAAGGAGCCTCAGAAAGCACCATTTCCAACATTCACCATCTGTAGACACAGTTAGCGCACATCTGACCATGTCTCCCTTACTTTCTACCCTTGATGAACAAGAACTGTAAGGAGCCTCAGAAAGCACCATTTCCAACATTCACCATCTGTAGACACAGTTAGCGCACATCTGACCATGTCTCCCTTACTTTCTACCCTTGATGAACAAGAACTGTAAGGAGCCTCAGAAAGCACCATTTCCAACATTCACCATCTGTAGACATAGTTAGCGTACAGCTGTACACGTCTACCTCACTCACTACCCTAGGTGAAGGAAAACAGTAAGGAGCTCAGAAGGCACCAATTCCAACATTCACCATCTGTAGACACAGTTAGCGCACATCTGACCATGTCTCCCTTACTTTCTACCCTTGAAGAACAAGAACTGTAAGGAGCCTCAGAAAGCACCTTTTCCAACATTCACCATCTGTAGACATAGTTAGCATACAGCTGTACACGTCTACCTTACTCACTACCCTAGGTGAAGGAGAACAGTAAGGAGCTCAGAAGGCACCATTTCCAACATTCACCATCTGTAGACACAGTTAGCGCACATCTGACCATGTCTCCCTTACTTTCTACCCTTGATGAACAAGAACTGTAAGGAGCCTCAGAAAATACCATTTCCAACATTCACCATCAGCAGTCACAGTTAGCGCACAACTGACCATGTATCCCTTACTTTCTACCCTTGATGAACAAGAACTGTAAGGAGCCTCAGAAACCACCATTTCCAACATTCACCATCTGTAGACACAGTTAGCGCACATCTGACCATGTCTCCCTTACTTTCTACCCTTGATGAACAAGAACTGTAATTAGCCTCAGAAAGCACCATATCCAACATTCACCATCTGTAGACACAGTTAGCGCACATCTGACCATGTCTCCCTTACTTTCTACCCTTGATGAACAAGAACTGTAATTAGCCTCAGAAAGCACCATATCCAACATTCACCATCTGTAGACACAGTTAGCGCACATCTGACCATGTCTCCCTTACTTTCTACCGTTGATGAACAAGAACTGTAAGGAGCCTCAGAAAATACCATTTCCAACATTCACCATCTGTAGACACAGTTAGCGCACATCTGACCATGTCTCCCTTACTTTCTACCCTTGATGAACAAGAACTGTAATTAGCCTCAGAAAGCACCATATCCAACATTCACCATCTGTAGACACAGTTAGCGCACATCTGACCATGTCTCCCTTACTTTCTACCCTTGATGAACAAGAACTGTAATTAGCCTCAGAAAGCACCATATCCAACATTCACCATCTGTAGACACAGTTAGCGCACATCTAACCATGTCTCCCTTACTTTCTACCCTTGATGAACGACAACTGTAAGGAGCCTCAGAAACCACCATTTCCAACATTCACCATCTGTAGACACAGTTAGCGCACATCTGACCATGTCTCCCTTACTTTCTACCCTTGATGAACAAGAACTGTAAGGAGGCTCAGAAAGCACCCTTTCCAACATTCACTATCTGTAGAGACAGTTAGCGCACATCTGACCATGTCTCCCTTACTTTCTACCCTTGATGAACAAGAACTGTAAGGAGCCTCAGAAAGCACCATTTCCAACATTCACCATCTGTAGACATAGTTAGCGTAAAGCTGTACACGTCTACCTTACTCACTACCCTAGGTGAAGGAGAACAGTAAGGAGCTCAGAAGGCACCATTTCCAACATTCACCATCTGTAGACACAGTTAGCGCACATCTGACCATGTCTCTCTTACTTTCTACCCTTGATGAACAAGAACTGTAAGGAGCCTCAGAAAGCATCATTTCCAACATTCACCATCTGTAGACACGCTTAGCGCGCATCTGACCATGTCTCCCTTACTTTCTACCCTTGATGAACAAGAACTGTAAGGAGCCTCAGAAAGCACCATTTCCAACATTCACCATCTGTAGACACAGTTAGCGCACATCTGACCATGTCTCCCTTACTTTCTACCCTTGAGGAACAAGAACTGTAAGGAGCCTCAGAAAGAACCATTTCCAATAAGTCACCATCTGTAGACACAGTTAGCGCACATCTGACCATGGCTCCCTTACTTTCTACCCTTGATGAACAAGAACTGTATGGAGGCTCAGAAAGCACCATTCCCAACATTCGCCATCTGTAGACATAGTTAGCGTACAGCTGTACACGTCTAACTTACACACTACCCTAGGTGAAGGAGAACAGTAAGGAGCTCAGAAGGCACCATTTCCAACATTCACCATCTGTAGACACAGTTAGCGCACATCTGAACATGTCTCCCTTACTTTCTACCCTTGATGAACAACAACTGTAAGGAGCCTCAGAAAGCACCATTTCCAACATTCACCATCTGTAAACACAGTTAGCGCACATCTGACCATGTCCCTCTTACTTTCCACCCTTGATGAACAAGAACTGTAAGGAGCCTCAGAAAGCACCATTTCCAACATTCACCATCTGTAGACATAGTTAGCGTACAGCTGTACACGTCTACCTTACTCACTACCCTAGGTGAAGGAGAACAGTAAGGAGCTCAGAAGGCACCATTTCCAACATTCACCATCTGTAGACACAGTTAGCGCACATCTGAACATGTCTCCCTTACTTTCTACCCTTGATGAACAACAACTGTAAGGAGCCTCAGAAAGCACCATTTCCAACATTCACCATCTGTAGACACAGTTAGCGCACATCTGACCATGTCTCCCTTACTTTCTACCCTTGATGAACAAGAACTGTAAGGAGGCTCAGAAAGCACCCTTTCCAACATTCACTATCTGTAGAGACAGTTAGCGCACATCTGACCATGTCTCCCTTACTTTCTACCCTTGATGAACAAGAACTGTAAGGAGCCTCAGAAAGCACCATTTCCAACATTCACCATCTGTAGACATAGTTAGCGTAAAGCTGTACACGTCTACCTTACTCACTACCCTAGGTGAAGGAGAACAGTAAGGAGCTCAGAAGGCACCATTTCCAACATTCACCATCTGTAGACACAGTTAGCGCACATCTGACCATGTCTCTCTTACTTTCTACCCTTGATGAACAAGAACTGTAAGGAGCCTCAGAAAGCATCATTTCCAACATTCACCATCTGTAGACACGGTTAGCGCGCATCTGAACATGTCTCCCTTACTTTCTACCCTTGATGAACAAGAACTGTAAGGAGCCTCAGAAAGCACCATTTCCAACATTCACCATCTGTAGACACAGTTAGCGCACATCTGACCATGTCTCCCTTACTTTCTACCCTTGAGGAACAAGAACTGTAAGGAGCCTCAGAAAGAACCATTTCCAATAAGTCACCATCTGTAGACACAGTTAGCGCACATCTGACCATGGCTCCCTTACTTTCTACCCTTGATGAACAAGAACTGTATGGAGGCTCAGAAAGCACCATTTCCAACATTCACCATTTGTAGACATAGTTAGCGTACAGCTGTACACGTCTAACTTACTCACTACCCTAGGTGAAGGAGAACAGTAAGGAGCTCAGAAGGCACCATTTCCAACATTCACCATCTGTAGACACAGTTAGCGCACATCTGAACATGTCTCCCTTACTTTCTACCCTTGATGAACAACAACTGTAAGGAGCCTCAGAAAGCACCATTTCCAACATTCACCATCTGTAGACACAGTTAGCGCACATCTGAACATGTCTCCCTTACTTTCTACCCTTGATGAACAAGAACAGTAAGGAGCCTCAGAAAGCACCATTTCCAACATTCACCATCTGTAGACACAGTTAGCGCACATCTGACCATGTCTCCCTTACTTTCTACCCTTGACGAACAAGAACTGTAAGGAGCCTCAGAAAGCACGATTTCCAACATTCACCATCTGTAGACACAGTTAGCGCACATCTGACCATGTCTCCCTTACTTTCTACCCTTGATGTACAAGAACTGTAAGGAGCCTCAGAAAGCACCATTTCCAACATTCACCATCTGTAGACATAGTTAGCGTACAGCTGTACACGTCTACCTTACTCACTACCCTAGGTGAAGGAGAACAGTAAGGAGCTCAGAAGGCACCATTTCCAACACTCACCATCTGTAGACACGGTTAGCGCAGATCTGACCATGTCTCCCTTACTTTCTACCCTTGATGAACAAGAACTGTAAGGAGCCTCAGAAAGCATCATTTCCAACATTCACCATCTGTAGACACAGTTAGCGCACATCTGACCATGTCTCCCTTACTTTCTATCCTTGATGAACAAGAACTGTAAGGAGACTTAGAAAGCACCATTTCCAACAATCACCATCTGTAGACACAGTTAGCGCACATCTCACCATGTCTCCCTCACTTTCTACCCTTGATGAACAAGAACTGTAAGGAGCCTCAGAAAGCACCATTTCCAACATTCTCCATCTGTAGACACAGTTAGTGCACATCTGACCATGTCTCCCTTACTTTCTACCCTTGATGAACAAGAACTGTAAGGAGCCTCAGAAAGCACCATTTCCAACATTCACTATCTGTAGACACAGTTAGCGCACATCTGACCATGTCTCCTTACTCTCTACCCTTGATGAACAAGAACTGTAAGGGGCCTCAGAAAGCACCATTTCCAACATTCACCATCTGTAGACATAGTTAGCGTACAGTTGTACACGTCTACCTTACTCACTACCCTAGGTGAAGGAGAACAGTGAGGAGCACAGAAGGCACCATTTCCAACATTCACCATCTGTAGACACAGTTAGCGCACATCTGACCATGTCTCCCTTACTTTCTACCCTTGATGAACAAGAACTGTAAGAAGCCTCAGAAAACACCATTTCCAACATTCACCATCTGTAGACACAGCTAGCGCACATCTGACCATGTCTCCCTTACTATCTACCCTTGATGAACAAGAACTGTAAGGAGCCTCAGAAAGCACCATTTCCAACATTCACCATCTGTAGACATAGTTAGCGTACAGCTGCACACGTCTACCTTACTCACTACCCTAGGTGAAGGAGAACAGTAAGGAGCTCAGAAGGCACCATTTCCAACATTCGCCATCTGTAGACACAGTTAGCGCACATCTGACCATGTCTCCCTTACTTTTTACCCTTGATGAACAAGAACTGTAAGGAGCCTCAGAAAGCACCATTTCCAACATTCACCATCTATAGACATAGTTAGCGTACAGCTGTACACATCTACCTTACTCACTACCCTAGGTGAAGGAGAACAGTAAGGAGCTCAGAAGGCACCATTTCCAACATTCACCATCTGTAGACACAGTTAGCGCACATCTGACCATGTCTCCCTTACTTTCTACCCTTGATAAACAAGAACTGTAAGGAGCCTCTTAAGGCACTATTTCCAACATTCACCATCTGTAGACATAGTTAGCGTACAGCTGTACACATCTACCTTACTCACTACCCTAGGTGAAGGAGAACAGTAAGAAGCTCAGAAGGCACCATTTCCAACATTCACCATCTGTAGACACAGTTAGCGCACATCTGACCACGTCTCCCTTACTTTCTACCCTTGATGAACAAGAACTGTAAGGAGCCTCAGAAAGCACCATTTCCAACATTCACCATATGTAGACACAGTTAGCGCACATCTGACCATGTCTCCCTTACTTTCTACCCTTGATGAACAAGAACTGTAAGGAGCCTCAGAAAGCACCATTTCCAACATTCACCATCTGTAGACATAGTTAGCGTACAGCTGTACACGTCTACCTTACTCACTACCCTAGGTGAAGGAGAACAGTAAGGAGCTCAGAAGGCACCATTTCCAACATTCACCATCTGTAGACACAGTTAGCGCACATCTGACCAAGTCTCCCTTACTTTCTACCCTTTATGAACAAGAACTGTAAGGAGCCTCAGAAAGCACCATTTCCAACATTCACCATCTGTAGACATAGTTAGCGTACAGCTGTACACGTCTACCTTACTCACTACCCTAGGTGAAGGAGAACAGTAAGGAACTCAGAAGGCACCATTTCCAACATTCACCATCTGTAGACACAGTTAGCACACATCTGACTATGTCTCCCTTACTTTCTACCCTTGATGAACAAGAACTGTAAGGAGCCTCAGAAAGCACCATTTCCAACATTCACCATCTGTAGACATAGTTAGCGTACAGCTGTACACGTCTACCTTACTCACTACCCTAGGTGAAGGAGAACAGTAAGGAGCTCAGAAGGCACCATTTCAAACACTCACCATCTGTAGACACAGTTAGCGCACATCTGACCATATCTCCCTTACTTTCTACCCTTGATGAACAAGGGCTGTAAGGAGCCTCAGAAAGCACCATTTCCAACATTCACCATCTGTAGACACAGTTAGCGCACATCTGACGATGTCTTCCTTACTTTCTACCCTTGATGAACAAGAACTGTAAGGAGCCTCAGAAAGCACCATTTCCAACATTCACCATCTGTAGACACAGTTAGCGCACATCTGACCATGTCAACCTTACTTTCTACCCTTGATGAACAAGAACTGTAAGGAGCCTCAGAAAGCACCATTTCCAACATTCATCATCTGTAGACATAGTTAGCGTACAGCTGTACACGTCTACCTTACTCACTACCCTAGGTGAAGGAGAACAGTAAGGAGCTCAGACGGCACCATTTCCAACATTCAACATCTGTAGACACAGTTAGCGCACATCTGACCATGTCTGCCTTACTTTCTACCCTTGATGAACAAGAACTGTAAGGAGCTTTAGAAAGCACCATTTCCAACATTCACCATCTGTAGACACAGTTAGCGCACATCTGACCATGTCTCCCTTACTTTCTACCCTTGATGAACAAGAACTGTAAGGAGCCTCAGAAAGCACCACTTCCAACATTCACCATCTGTAGACATAATTACCGTACAGCTGTACACGTCTACCTTACTCACTACCCTAGGTGAAGGAGAACAGTAAGGAGCTCAGAAGGCACCATTTCCAACATTCACCATCTGTAGACACAGTTAGCGCACATCTGACCATGTCTCCCTTACTTTCTACCCTTGATGAACAAGAACTGTGAGGAGCTTCAGAAAGCACCATTTCCAACATTCACCATCTGTAGACATAGTTAGCGTACAGCTGTACACGACTACCTTACTCACAACCCTAGGTGAAGGAGAACAGTAAGGAGCTCAGAAGGCACCATTTCCAACATTCACCTTCTGTAGACACAGTTAGCGCACATCTGACCATGTCTCCCTTACTTTCTACCCTTGATGAACAAGAACTGTAAGGAGCCTCAGAAAGCACCATTTCCAACATTCACCATCTGTAGACACAGTTAGCGCACATCTGACCATGTCTCCCTTACTTTCTACCCTTGACGAACAAGAACTGTAAGGAGCCTCAGAAAGCACGATTTCCAACATTCACCATCTGTAGACACAGTTAGCGCACATCTGACCATGTCTCCCTTACTTTCTACCCTTGACGAACAAGAACTGTAAGGAGCCTCAGAAAGCACGATTTCCAACATTCACCATCTGTAGACACAGTTAGCGCACATCTGACCATGTCTCCCTTACTTTCTACCCTTGATGTACAAGAACTGTAAGGAGCCTCAGAAAGCACCATTTCCAACATTCACCATCTGTAGACATAGTTAGCGTACAGCTGTACACGTCTACCTTACTCACTACCCTAGGTGAAGGAGAACAGTAAGGAGCTCAGAAGGCACCATTTCCAACACTCACCATCTGTAGACACAGTTAGCGCAGATCTGACCATGTCTCCCTTACTTTCTACCCTTGATGAACAAGAACTGTAAGGAGCCTCAGAAAGCATCATTTCCAACATTCACCATCTGTAGACACAGTTAGCGCACATCTGACCATGTCTCCCTTACTTTCTATCCTTGATGAACAAGAACTGTAAGGAGACTTAGAAAGCACCATTTCCAACAATCACCATCTGTAGACACAGTTAGCGCACATCTCACCATGTCTCCCTCACTTTCTACCCTTGATGAACAAGAACTGTAAGGAGCCTCAGAAAGCACCATTTCCAACATTCTCCATCTGTAGACACAGTTAGTGCACATCTGACCATGTCTCCCTTACTTTCTACCCTTGATGAACAAGAACTGTAAGGAGCCTCAGAAAGCACCATTTCCAACATTCACTATCTGTAGACACAGTTAGCGCACATCTGACCATGTCTCCCTTACTTTCTACCCTTGATGAACAAGAACTGTAAGGAGCCTCAGAAAGCACCATTTCCAACATTCACCATCTGTAGACATAGTTAGCGTACAGCTGTACACGTCTACCTTACTCACTACCCTAGGTGAAGGAGAACAGTAAGGAGCTCAGAAGGCACCATTTCCAACATTCACCATCTGTAGACACAGTTAGCGCACATCTGACCATGTCTCCCTTACTTTCTACCCTTGATAAACAAGAACTGTAAGGAGCCCCTTAAGGCACTATTTCCAACATTCACCATCTGTAGACATAGTTAGCGTACAGCTGTACACATCTACCTTACTCACTACCCTAGGTGAAGGAGAACAGTAAGAAGCTCAGAAGGCACCATTTCCAACATTCACCATCTGTAGACACAGTTAGCGCACATCTGACCACGTCTCCCTTACTTTCTACCCTTGATGAACAAGAACTGTAAGGAGCCTCAGAAAGCACCATTTCCAACATTCACCATATGTAGACACAGTTAGCGCACATCTGACCATGTCTCCCTTACTTTCTACCCTTGATGAACAAGAACTGTAAGGAGCCTCAGAAAGCACCATTTCCAACGTTCACCATCTGTAGACATAGTTAGCGTACAGCTGTACACGTCTACCTTACTCACTACCCTAGGTGAAGGAGAACAGTAAGGAACTCAGAAGGCACCATTTCCAACATTCACCATCTGTTGACACAGTTAGCGCATATCTGACTATGTCTCCCTTACTTTCTACCCTTGATGAACAAGAACTGTAAGGAGCCTCAGAAAGCACCATTTCCAACATTCACCATCTGTAGACACAGTTAGCGCACATCTGACCTTGTCTCCCTTACTTTCTACCCTTGATGAACAAGAACTGTGAGGAGCCTCAGAAAGCACCATTTCCAACATTCACCTTCTGTAGACACAGTTAGCACACATCTGACCATGTCTCCCTTACTTTCTACCCTTGATGAACAAGAACTGTAAGGAGCCTCAGAAAGCACCATTTCCAACATTCACCATCTGTAGACATAGTTAGCGTACAGCTGTACACGTCTACCTTACTCACTACCCTAGGTGAAGGAGAACAGTAAGGAGCTCAGAAGGCACCACTTCAAACACTCACCATCTGTAGACACAGTTAGCGCACATCTGACCATATCTCCCTTACTTTCTACCCTTGATGAACAAGGACTGTAAGGAGCCTCAGAAAGCACCATTTCCAACATTCACCATCTGTAGACACAGTTAGCGCACATCTGACGATGTCTTCCTTACTTTCTACCCTTGATGAACAAGAACTGTAAGGAGCCTCAGAAAGCACCATTTCCAACATTCACCATCTGTAGACACAGTTAGCGCACATCTGACCATGTCTCCCTTACTTTCTACCCTTGATGAACCAGAACTGTAATTAGCCTCAGAAAGCACCATATCCAACATTCACCATCTGTAGACACAGTTAGCGCACATCTGACCATGTCTCCCTTACTTTCTACCCTTGATGAACAAGAACTGTAAGGAGCCTCAGAAAATACCATTTCCAACATTCACCATCTGTAGACACAGTTAGCGCACATCTGACCATGTCTGTCTTACTTTCTACCCTTGATGAACAAGGACTGTAAGGAGCCTCAGAAAGCACCATTTCCAACATTCACCATCTGTAGACACAGTTAGCGCACATCTGACCATGTCTCACTTACTTTCTACCCTTGATGAACAAGAACTGTAAGGAGCCTCAGAAAGCACCATTTCCAACATTCATCATCTGTAGACATAGTTAGCGTACAGCTGTACACGTCTACCTTACTCACTACCGTAGGTGAAGGAGAACAGTAAGGAGCTCAGACGGCACCATTTCCAACATTCAACATCTGTAGACACAGTTAGCGCACATCTGACCATGTCTGCCTTACTTTCTACCCTTAATGAACAAGAACTGTAAGGAGCCTCAGAAAGCACCATTTCCAACATTCACCATCTGTAGACACAGTTAGCGCACATCTGACCATGTCTCACTTACTTTCTACCCTTGATGAACAAGAACTGTAAGGAGCCTCAGAAAGCACCATTTCCAACATTCACCATCTGTAGACACAGTTAGCGCACATCTGACCATGTCTCTTTTACTTTCTACCCTTGATGAACAAGAACTGTAAGGAGCCTCAGAAAGCACCACTTCCAACATTCACCATCTGTAGACATAATTACCGTACAGCTGTACACGTCTACCTTACTCACTACCCTAGGTGAAGGAGAACAGTAAGGAGCTCAGAAGGCACCATTTCCAACATTCACCATCTGTAGACACAGTTAGCGCACATCTGACCATGTCTCCCTTACTTTCTACCCTTGATGAACAAGAACTGTGAGGAGCTTCAGAAAGCACCATTTCCAACATTCACCATCTGTAGACATAGTTAGCGTACAGCTGTACACGACTACCTTACTCACTACCCTAGGTGAAGGAGAACAGTAAGGAGCTCAGAAGGCACCATTTCCAACATTCACCTTCTGTAGACACAGTTAGCGCACATCTGACCATGTCTCCCTTACTTTCTACCCTTGATGAACAAGAACTGTAAGGAGCCTCAGAAAGCACCATTTCCAACATTCACCATCTGTAGACACAGTTAGCGCACATCTGACCATGTCTCCCTTATTTTCTACCCTTGATGAACAAGAACTGTAAGGAGCCTCAGAAAGCACCATTTCCAACATTCACCATCTGTTGACATAGTCAGCGCACTGCTGTACATATCTCCCTTACTTTCTAACCCGCGTGAAGAAGAACTGTAACATGCTGCAGAAAGCACCATCTAAAACATTCACCATGTGTACACATTGTTAGAGTGCACCTGTACATGTGTCCCTTACTTTCTACCCTAGGAGAAGAAAAGCTGTAAGGAGCTGCAGGAAGAATTATTTACAACATTCACCTTCTGTGGACTTAATTAGCCCATAGCTGTACATGTCTCCCTTACATTGTACGCTACGTGAAGGAGAACTGTAAGGTGCTGCAGAAAGCACCATTTCGAATATTCACCATCTCTAGACATAGATAGCTCACACCAGTACATGTCTCACTTACTTTCTACCCTTGCTGAAGAAGAACTGTGAGGAGCTGCAGAAAGCACCATTTCCAACATTCACGTTCTGTAGACATAGTTAGTGCACAGCTGTACATGACTCCCTTTGCTTTCTACCCTAGGTAAAGGAAAACAGTAAGGAGCTCCAGAAAGCACCTTTTCCAACATTCACCAACTGTAGACATAGTTAGCGTACAGCTGGACACGTCTCCCTTACTCTGTACCCTAGGTGAAGGAGAACAGTAAGGAGCTCAGAAGGCACCATTTCCAATATTCACCATCTGTAGACATAGTTTGCGCACAGCTGTACATGTCTCCCTTACTTTCTACCCTCGGTGATGGAGGACTGTATGGAGCCTCAGAATGCATCATTACCAACATTCACCATCTGTAGACATAGTTAGCGCACACTTGTACATGTCCATCCTTACTGTCTACACTTGATGAAGATGAAATTAAGAAGAAATTAAGAAGCTGCAGAAAGCACCGTTTCCCACAATCACCATCCGTAGACATAGCTAGCACACAGCTGTACATGACTACCTTTCTGTCTACCCTAGAAGAAGTAGAACTGTAAGGAGCTGCAGAAATCACCATTTACAACATTCACCATCTCCAGTCATAGTTAGCGCACACCTGTATATGTCTCCCATACATTCTACCCTTGATGAAGAAGAACTGTAAGAAGCTGCAGAAAGCAACATTTCCAACATTCACCACCTCCAGTCATAGTAAGCGCACACCTGAACATGTCTCACTTACAATCTACCCTTGGTGAAGAAGAACTGGAACGATCCCCATAAAGCACCATTTCCAACATTCCCCATCTGTAGACATAGTTAGCGCACAGCTGTACATGTCTACCTTACTGTCTACTCAAGATGAAGGAGAACTGTAAGGAGCTGCAGAAAGCACCATTTCCAACATTGATCATCTCTAGACATAGTTAGCGTACACCTGTACATGTCTCCCTTACTTTGTACCCTTCATGACGAAGAACTGTTAGGAGCCTCAGAAAGCACCATTGCCAACATTCGCAATCTGTAGACATAGTGAGCGCACAGCTGTACAAGTCTCCCATACTGTCTACCCTTGATGAAGAAGAACTGTAAGAAGCTGCAGAAAGTACCATTTCCAACATTCACCATCTCTAGACATAGATAGCGC